>NC_141137.1:116341416-116541416 GCF_053477565.2 Lygodium microphyllum | reverse complement strand
AAATGACAAGTAGCCATGGGAAATAAATGAATGTTTCACTGGAAGATGATATTAGGCTAATTGCCTTGGTTGTGCTTGATTCCTAAACAGATTAATTAAGGAAGGATATTTTGCGTGGGTGGATCATCTCTAAGATCACACCGTGGATTACATCGAGAGGGCACGGCTCGACTCATGGGCCCAAGGTCGAGTGGTGAAAAGGCCAACCACGAAAAGTATGTCTCACTCTTAGGTCGCTTGGGGTCAGTGGAGCTCTGGACACCCCTTGTCGAGTCCGGAATGGAAATGTAAACTATCGTGCGCCCAACGTTTGTGGCATTTGAAGATCCTATTCTAGATAAAGGATGGAAATTATGGTGCCATGTGATTTGGACTGGGACTTCTGTTGGACAGAAGGGATACATAATTCTCCTGTATGGGCAAGAGACAAATATTAACTTGAAGATAAGTTAAGGAACTTGTTTGACAAAAGGATTTCTTGTTTTCTTTTCGTGTCTGTGTTGTAAATTACGCAAAGAACCTTGTGCCCTAAAAGGCTTAATTAATAAAGCTGATTTTAAATGTCACACATAAATGTGGTAGGACATAATTAGAAAACTAAAGCTATCAAGGGAAATGGGTGGGCGGAATCCCTGATGGGTTCGTCCTACGGCAGGGTGGTCCCATAGAACTGGGAGGCTTCTCATAGTTAGAAAACTAAGCTATCAAGGGAAGTGGGTGGGCAGAATCCTCGATGGGTCCCTCCTACAGCAGGGTGGTCCCAGAGAACTAGGAGGCTTCTCACAAGGATTTATCGCTAGTTTGACTTTAGGTACACATTAAGTTAGAGCTCGATTCATGCCATTTTAGGGGACCAGAATGGAACTATGCCCTACGAGCAGAGAGGTTGAGCGGCGCATCCCTCTTGTTTCCCATTCTCTTTGAACCAAGTGCGGTATGGATTTGCTTCAGATTGGGTATCTCTACATAAAGTAGGATATCCAAAACCCGACGCTAGAATGTTGTTAGGAGACCTTGACAACTAGGAACCCATATTTCAGGTCAATCTTAGTGGGTTCGGTCGTGAACGTTCCATTGAGAGGCGGACTCGGGAAACCCTAGGCAACAAACCCCGAAACATTCCATGGGAGTGCGGAGAGTATGATGGATCCAATGAAGATAATGCACTTCAACCTAAAGCAATTGCAACCAAAAAAGATATACATGATCCTATGAAAGAGGCTTTTGCTAATCATGAGTTTAATGAAGAAAAGCATGATAAGCTTGATTATGAATTTTGGGTCGCCAAAGAAGATATAACCAATCTATGGAAGAACATGATATGTTTTTATTTGATGACTTTATGTTTCCATTTGATCCAATGGATTGTGAGGATGATTCTTTGTTTCCATTTGACCAAGGAGGTGATAATAACTGGTTGCCCTAATCTGGGGTTCTTACACCTTATATAACCCAGTCAGTGTAACGGAGTGCCTAAACCCTAGTCAGTGTGTATCCCGCTTATTACAATCCATCCCCACTCGGAAGGTTTTTGCCCTAAAAGACAAGGAGAAATAGAGGGGATGATGGGTGGGCTAAGGGAGGGTTGCAGAGTACTACTTGGAGCCCTTTGACAATGAAAAGTGGGTGGATAGAGACTAGGGATAGCATGCAGACTGGTCTACTGAAGTAAACAGGTCATAACTTTTGATAGGATGCTCCAAATAGGGTGTACCACATGTCGAAACGGAGCTTATGATGAGTACTTTCAGCCCATGTAATGCACATGCCTGAGATTTGAGTAAGTACAAAACTATTCTAAAATAGTGTGCAGTCTGTGGGCAGAGGGTGGTCGATTGGGGCATGATCGGCTAGTCTTCTAGTCTTCCAGCCGTTGGGCCTCACGAAGGTAGGGAAATTCATTGATGATGGTTGTTGGGCACCAAGAGGCTTCTTCCAAGGGTAGGCCTTGCCATTTGATGAGGTATTCTTTAATGGATTGGGACCATAAGTGCTTATCTCGTTGCCCAATGATTGCTTCAGGAATATATTGAGTGATGCCTTCTTCATCTATAGGGGGAGGTTCTTCCACATAGTCCACTGAGGAGCCTACAAAGGGTTTCAACTGGCTGACATGAAACATATTGTGGATTTTAGTGGTGGGGGGAGTTCTAAGTGGTAGGCCAAGTCACCAACTCTCTTCAGGATCCGGTATGGGCCATAGAAGCGGTGGGCTAGCTTGTTATTTTTGCTCTCTTGGAGAGTTGAGTAGCGGGACTTAGGCACTTTCAAAAGGACTAATTCCCCTTCCTGGAATTCCAAATGTCTTCCTTTCTCATCAGCATAGAGTTTCATGTGTGTTTGGGCCTTTTGAAGGTTCATTTTGCATTGCTGAAGTAAAGCTTGCATGCAATCCAACTCAACCTGACTCTGAGGATTTATCTTATCATTAAATAAGACTTTGGGGAGGGGAACTTTATACCCATATAAGGCCTTAAAAGGGGAAACTCCAATGCTAGAGTGTGTGGAGTCATTATATGCAAACTTAGCCAAGTGAAGCCACGTATCTCAACTGTGTTGTACATCATGGCAAAAGTGCCTCAAATATGTCTCAAGCCATTTGTTCACTCTTTCAGTCTGGTCATCAGTCTGAGGGTGGTATGCAGTGGATGGAGCAAGCTTGGCCCCCATGAAGGTAAAAACTGTCTACCAGAATTTACTCATAAACTTTGCATCCTGATCATGTACTATGACCTGTGGCAAGCCATGCAACTTGAAGATATTTTCCATAAACTGAGTGGCCACCTGGGAGGCAGTGTATTGGACCTTAGTGGGGATAAAGTGGGTAGCTTTGATGAGGCAATCAACGACCACATAGATACTGTTCCACCTTTTCTTAGTTGCAGGAAGGCCAACGATAAAGTCCATTGTGATGTGAGGCCATTTCCCTTCAGGGATAGGGAGAGGCTGCAAGAGGCTAGCGAGCTTGAGTGTACTATCCTTTTTCTATTGGCATGGAACACATTTGGTCATAAAGTCCTTGACATCCCTCCATAAGACTTTCCTATGAAAGCTTTTGGCAATCCTATCATATGTTTTGAAAACACCCAAGTGACTAGCAGTGGGGCAAGAATGCAGCTCTTCCATGATCTTCTGCGTGAAAGGGGAAGTGTGGGGGATGGCAATCTTGCCATGGGACCAAATAAGGCCATGCTTAAGCTGATATTGGGAGTTTTCAACAATGACCCCATGCTATAATTTTTGAAATGTGTGGCTGAAGTGATCATCTTATAAGTAAGCCTCTTGAAGCTCTTCAACCCAATCACTCTGCAATTCTGAGATAGAAGACACTCTGCATGCCCACATTCGAGAGAGTGAATCAGCCACAATATTATCCTTTCCCTGAGTGTGTGAAATATCAAAGTCATAGTTCTGTAAGGTTGCCCATCACCTTTTCTTAGGAGTCAAAGTAGACTGAGTCAAGAAGTAGTGGACGACTCGGTGGTCGCTTTTTACTTGGAACCGGCTGCCATAAAAATAGTGGTGCCATTTCTTGATGGCATGGAGAATGGCCAACATCTCCTCGTTATAGACATTCATTTGCATCTCCTTCTCATCAAGCTTGCGGCTCTCAAATGCAATCACACCATGTTCTTGCAACAATACTGCACCAATACCCCGGCCACTGGCATCACAATGAATGGTAATAAACTTAGAGAAGTCAGAGAAAACAAGGATATGGGTTGAAATAAGCGCGTCCTTTAACTGTTTGAAGCTATGATCCACAGTGGCATCCCAAAAAAATGACTTCTTTTTCAAGTGATCAATCAAAGGTGCTGCAATGGTGGCATAGTGCTTAATGAAGCATCTGTATAATGAAGAGAGACCAAGGAAGTCATGCAAAGAAGTCGTGGTGGAGGGAGTGGGCCAGTCTCTAACAGATTACACCTTCTTTGGGTCAGCCTATATACCATTTTTGCTCACAATGTGTCCCAATTACTCCATAGATGTTTGCATGAATATGCATTTTCTCTCCTTAGCAAAGAGTCAATGCTCTCTTAATATGTCAAACACCCTCCGAATGTGTGTCAAGTGCTCTGTGGATGACTTGCTGTAAATGAGGATGTCATCAAAGAAAACAAGTACAAACTTGAACAGAAAGGGTTGTAGGATTTTGTTCATGAGGCTTTGAAAGGTGGCAGGGGCATTAGTCAACCCAAAAGGCATCACTAGAAAATGATAGAGTCCACGATCAGTTTGGAAGGCCGTTTTGACCTCATCGCCTACCCGCATACATATCTGATGGTAGCCAGAGTGCAAGTCAATCTTAATGAAAAAGCATGCCCCTTTCAACTCGTCCAACAAATCATCAATCCGTGGGATGGGGTAGTGGTTCTTCACTGTAATTTTGTTCAAATCTCTGTAGTCAATGCACATGCGAAAGGAGCCATCTTTCTTTTTAACTAAGAGGACGGGGGATGCATAGGGGGAAGAACTCGGTTCAATGAAACCCATCTCTAACAAATCCTTGATTTTCTTTGCAACCTCTTCATGCTCACACTTGGAGAGTCTATAGGGGGGTTTATTCACTGGCTTGGAATGGGGCTCTAGGTCAAGTGGGTGGTCCACTTATCTCTTGGGAGGGAGGGATGTAGGCATCTGAAATAGGTCATTGTATTCCTCAAGTAAGGCTTGCAAGGCTGAATCATGAGATACTACAGAGGGTTGATTAGAATTTTCCTTATTTAATTGCAAAACAAAGATTTGTGAGCATTTCTTAAACTCCCGTTTGAGTTGCTTTGCTATAATGAGCTGAAAATCAGCATGATCTTGAACTCCCTCTAGGTGGATAGGCTGTCCATGCATCATAAACTCCATGTAAAGCTAAGAGAAGTCCATAGCAATCTTCCCCAATTGTTTCATCCAATCATAGCCCAAGATAATGTCAATGGGGCCCATATCTAGGGCGATCAGGTCAACCAGTGCCACATAATTTTCAGCCAAGCATAAGGGAACTGCAAGACATACATGTGTGCTAATTTCTTCTTCTCCATTTGCTACTTGGACCTTTAAGGGGTGGTGTAATGCCATAGGGGTGTATTTCAACCTATCAATGGCTGATTTTTTGACAAAATTGTGAGTGCTTCCACTATCCACAAGGATAAAAACATGCTTTCCATTGATACTTCCTTGAATGCGAATGGTACTAGGGCTACAGGAACTCGTCCAAGCATCCAAGGAGATCGAGCAAAGGGAAGTGGGAGGTAGCATCCTGTGGTGGCCATACATGCCTTGCTATCCATACATCCCTTGTGGTGCATTAAGCTCATGTTGTCCATTATAACCATGCTGTCCATGATTGCCAGGCTGGCAATTTGTACCATATTGTCCTTGATGGGGCTAATTCATATGGGGTGCATGGGGGATCCTAGGGAGAGTGGGGGAAATCCGACCCAGGGTGGGGGAAGGCCTCAAATGGATGTTGCCTACATGGTGGACATGGGAATTCAATAGGGGCTCATCATGCGTATGAGAGGGTTCCCCGATCTCATAGGTAGAAGGGGAAATTCCCTTAGCACCAAGCATACTCTGTGGACCATGCAATGGTTCCTGATGTGGAGGACGTCTAGACTCATGCTTAGAGTCATTGGTCTTCTCTTGGGATGAAGCGGCCGCTAATTGAGCAACAAGAGTAGTGAGCTGCTCCAAGTTCTATTGAGCCTTCGAGTTTGAGATAGCGATGTGCTCGATCACTTCATCAAACTTGGACATCATTTGGTGGTGGTTGGTGACCATATCATTATGTCGTTCCATATGACAGAGCTCATATTGGCAGAGGGTGTGATTCAGAAGGGTGTACGGGTCCCTTTTAGGCATTTTCTCCTATATGTCACCATGGTAATCTTGCGCCGAGCTTGGTTCTTCATTCATGGAGGTCTAAGAGCCTCTAATATCCCTTTGGAGTTCCTCTTGGGCGTTGCTTTTGCCTTTCTAGCCAGCCATCTGGATGCAATCCATAGGACTTGCTGTCAGTAAAAGGGGCGTAACTCTTTGTAAGAAACTCCCATTAATGAGATTTTGGGCTCAAGTTGGAGGGGGAAAAGGTCCTCTTCATGATGATCTATTAACCTTTGTGATAGAAAATGATCAGAGTTTTCTATAATGGGTTTATTGTGCCTGTCCTGAAGTGGTCTGCACCCTGTCCACATTGACCCTAGTGCAAAAAAATGGGCGTAACTGTCAAGCCTCCGATTGGGGTGGTTTTTGATTCAAACCAGAGGGGACAAATCCCTCTTCATGGTGAGCTATAGGGTTCACTCCCAAATTCAAAATAGAATTTTTTGCAATGGGATCTTCTTGACTATCTTGCAGGTTTGTGACCAAAAACACTGCCTGTCCCTTAGTACCAAGGTCTTACATGGATAGAGCACAATTCAAGGGGCCTGATCAGCCACATCAATAGCATACTAAGCATACTGAGCATAATCCCAAGCATCATTGCATACCCATAGGCTCTACTATTAATGCATAAGTACATTCATTTTCATACATCTCCTTTGACTACATGCACTTCAAGTGTCATACATGGGTGCCATTAGCATTCCAGGGTATCCAAGAGGGATCATTGGGTCATGGGAGTGGAGCTCATAGAAGTACCTACACCTGCATACAAGTATCGAGCTCCGGATCACCGGGAGGTGGGTAAAGTTTCCCTCGGGCCGGGTTGTGCACCCCTTCAAGGTCTTAAGTGGTAAGGGAGGGTCACCTCTCTTTTGTCTTACCACCTCGCCTGGCATTGGCCTTTTTCCTCAGCTGGAGTATACATGGTAGACATTTTTATTAAGCAATCAACATGAAATGCATTGGAAAGAAGACATTTGGCCTTCTCATGAGATGCAAGGAATGACAAAGGTTGAGGTAGGGGTTACTTTGGCAGTCCAATGACTCACTGGCTACTACTTACCCAATTTACAATGGCTATTATTCATTTTGGGCTCATCCTAGATCACAAGACCAAATGGGGGTTAATGTCAGCCATTACAATAAATTTCAGGAAGAGGTATGATGCATGCACATGAAGATGATTGAACTATTAACCTATGCAATCTTGAATCTCTCCAACAATGGATTAAGCTCAGCAAGTGGCTAAATTGAGAGATTAAGATCAAATTGGCATACCTCTTTAATACTTGGGAGGACCGTTGAAGCATGAATCATTGATCAAGTCCTATTGGTTGGGGCATCTGTGGAAGAATACTTCAGCATTCGAATGCTCCTACTAATGAAGAAGGCTCTCGTGCTTGTCCCTGAGCTTGGGCTTCAAAAATGGGAAGCTTCAAGTGAAGCTTTCATAGCTGCCCACAAGAGAGAGCGAAATTTAGAGAAAGAATGAGAGATATAATGGAGAGAGAGAAATGGAAAAAAATTGCAAGAGAGAGATTAAATAGTGATAGTGGAAAGAAGAAAGGGAGAGAGAGAGAGAGAGAGAGAGAGAGAAAAGAGAGAGAAAGTGAGATTTTAAAAGAGAGATGAAATCAAGAGAGGGGGAGGGAGGGAGAAGCATAAGTGAGCAAAGAGAGAGAGAGAGAGAGAGAGAGAGAGAGAGAGAGAGAGCATGGAAAAATGAAGAGATAGGAGGGGGAGAGGGAAAGACAAAAAGAAGAAAGAGAGAGAATATAAAGATGCGGAGGGAGGAGAGAGAGGAGGAGGAGGAGAGAGGAGAGAGAGGAGGAGGAGGAGGAGGAGAGAGGAGAGAGAGAAAGAGTGAATATAAAGATGCAGAGGGAGAAGAGAGAGGAGGAGAAGAGAGGAGAGAGAGAGGAGAGAAGAAAGGAAATTACATAGAGAGAGAAAGAGAGATAGAGAGATAAAAAATGAAGAGAGGATGGAGGAGAAGGAGAGAGAAAGAGAGAATATATAAATTTTGAAGAGATACTATAAAGAGGTGGGGAGAGAGGGATGGAGAGAGAAAAAAGACAAAGAGGGGGGAGAAAGAGAAAAAAATTTGGAGAGAGAGAGAGATAGAGACAAAGGGGGGAGAAAGATAAAAAATTTAGAGAGGGATAGAGAGGAAAAATGGAGAGAGGAGGAAGAAGAAAAATAGAGAGGGGTAGGGAAATTGGGGGGAAAGAGAGAGAGACAAGAAAACAAAAGAGAGAAGAGAGAAAACAAGAAACAAGGGAGAGAGAGACACAAAGAGAGAGAAGGAAAAAACTAGAAACAGAGAAGAAGAAAAAAGAGGAAGAGGGAAAAGTGAAGTTTCCCTATGATAGGGAAGCAAAGTTGCCATACAAACTTCACTCCCCTCACAATGCTACTGAGTGGGATAGCATTTTTCATGCCAAAGTGCACAAGGGATGCTAGTTCCACTTATGAAAATTTTAAAAATCTGGGCATAAACATGGGTAACTTCCCACAAATGGATATAGCTCAAGGCAATAAAGTTCATAGAGTAAAACATGATTGCATTTTTGGATGATACCCATCCCATTAGTTACACTGAAACTTGATGACATCATTAGTTGGTTTATTTAGAAAACATTTTTAGTTATGTAAGTGATGGACCTTTGTATATAATAAGACTTATTTTCATTGCAAGATCCCTATATAATAGGCACCTCTCTATATGGGTCACCGTACCTAATCTCTATCAAAGTTTCTATAAAGATTTGAATTAGGGGCATATAAAAGGTGTAAAGGACATATGTATAGCTTTTTTTTTTGGCAATAATACAACTTTTTCCTTTCACCTTTTGCTTCTCTCCTATCATTTCATGGTTACCAGCCATCTTCTCTTTCTTTCCTATCTCTCTTTCTTGCAATCTTCTCTCTCCTCTTAGGTTCCTTCATTACGAGTGGTATGAGAGTGAAGGCTCTTGACCCGTTTGATTTTCAAATTTATGAATTATTTTCTTGTTGTAGTTATTGCTAAATCATGTCATTCACCACCCTACCCTGGAAGAAACGCTGGTTTCACTCACTAATGACATCTGAGGCAATCAAGGCTTGACATAAAATCCTTTGTGTTGCTATTGAAAAGTCTAAATAAGATTAACTGGGGGTGGATGCAATGGAGGTGGATGAGATTCTTGACATGCGCGGTGCTTCACCACATACCCAAGGAGCTCCCTTTGGGCCTTGTTTCTAAGAGAAAGGAAAGAAAGGATGTTTCTTTAGATGATTGTGGTAGCATAATTTAAAATTTTGATATCAAGATCAATTTCTAGAGTTGCCACATGGACTAAGAACTTTACAAAAGAATAGAAATCCAAAAGTATGTATCCATATATTGTACCCTTGGTGGCCTAGTAACGTTTGGCTTTCAATTTCATTTGGATGGTCTTTTACCCCATCTTTGAAAGATACATTGCATTAACATAAAGCATGCTTGTTGAATAGTAATGAGCAACAATGTTTTTGCAACTTATATGACCCCAAAATTTACTTTTCCTATTCTTGAGCATACTTCTACTAATAGTGAGGATGTTTGTAACTTGCTCCTAAACCTTACCAAGGAATTAAATGTAAACTTTGACTCCTTTCCAACCATCCCTTCCCTTCCTTATGGCTTCATACAAAGTGCATACATTTGCCTTTAGATGGCTAATCAATGCCTCTAAACATATCTACTATAATATATATCAACTCTTTGTGCTTTTCTACTACTCTCATATGCAAAGCAAGAAAAATGCAAGATACTCAATAGTCATAAATTCCTAACTTTTGGATTGAAAATATAAACTTTATTTTTATTGAATCCTCATTAAAATTTATTCTCAACTTATCAAAAAGAATTTTAGTGCCTATTTAGCAAATATTTAGAAGTACTGTGAATGTATCCCAAATTATGGGGATTATGGCCTTAAGACTATTATTTCCACTATTATAAAGTGGTCATTCAATCAAACTAAACAAACTTGTATATCATTTAACGGATTCCTACCTACTATAGTAGTGGAACTTGGGTTAAAGTTAGAAAGTATTCTCTTTCAACTTGGAGGAGACTATCAAAATTAACCATTGGCTCATAAATCACACACTTATCCAACTTGAACATCAAGTGTTTAGACAAACGTATGGTATCCCTATGGGTTTCCCACGCTCTCTACTATGGGTATAACCTTCATTTATTCTACTATGTGTTCCTATTCTACCAAAAATTGGTTAGAAACTGAATATGGAATCTATTAAAGTAGCTTCCTTATTGTTAGATACTATGACGACATCCTTTTACTAAATATCCCTAAGCCAACCATCTTCCTTAACATAGTTAATGCTAAAATGGACTCATACATCCATTCCATGTCTTCCCATCAAGTTACTTCATCTCCACATGAACGACTTTTCTCAATAATATGGAGACAATTATTTGGGAAATTGACCATCTCATGAAAGGGATTTCCTCACTTTCTCTTGTATCACATGTATTCATCATAATAGCAATAGACCCTCAAATTGGTCTTATGATATCATTTTATCACAAATTCATGTGCATATTTACTCCAATTAGAAAGTAGAAGCAATATTGAGCATTTGAAAAACCACAAAGATATTTTGCAGCCATGGTTTTAACAAGGCATGTATATAGACATTGATAACCTCATATCAAGCAAAATAATTTCATGGAACTCTTTTTAAAATCAATAATATTTGTATGTCTCTCTTTCAGGGTGTGCATGCAAGTGTCTCCACACCAATTGGGTAGGTCCCTCTATCTGATACCTACCTATGGATGCTCCTCACTATGCAAGTATAGGCACATGAATTTTACACAATGTAAAAAGTGGTAAATTTGTATCAAATAATGTCAAAATAATATTTCTTGGATAGAATCCAAGTCTAACCCTATGGAGGTGTGGTATAAAAGAGACCTTTGAGGATAATTTCATCTAGCCCTAACAATAACATATCAAATTTTTCCCTCATGTACCATCCTATCAGTCCTAAGAATCCTTACATTTCCTTAACTATTTTAGCTACTAGCCTTAATATTTGCAAGTTCTATCGAGATTCCATCTATGGAGACACTATATCCTAGGCATTCAATCTTGTCTATGAAGAATATGCACTTGCTCTTCTTGGGATAAAGTTGGTTCTCACAGAGGGTTTATAGTACAATTCTTAGATGAACCTCATGATTCTCTAGTGATTTGGCGTATACTAGTACTTCATCAAAGAATACCAACACAAAGACATCTAGGTATGGCCAAAAAATATATTGCATCAATGGGTTGATGAACATTAATAGGGCATTAGTTAATCTGAATGACATCACAAGAATTCATAGTATATGTATCTATTTTTTAAGGTGGTCTTTGTGCGATCTTGTTCCTTGATTCAAATTTGATAATATCTAGATCTCAAACTTATCTTTGAAAAGACATTGGGTCCATGTAATCGATCTAAGAGTTCATTGATTCTAGGCATGGGATACTTATTCTTTACCATTCTAAAGTCAATACAGAGTTTGATAGATTCTTCTTTCTTCACCTTCTAGAAAAGAACATTTACAAATTCTTTCTTCATCTTCTAGAAAAGGACAATTGCAACCCAATGTGAATTAATGTAGATGATGAATCCTTGCTCAATAAATTGCTTTAGTTGTTCCTTAAGCTTGATGGCTTTGGGGATGGATGTGTTATATTGTTGTTTGGATATTGGTCTTGCTCTAGGAGTTAGCTCTATTTTATAGTGAACCTCTAATTTTGGGGGCATCTAAGGTTTTGGGCAGTGTATGGCTAGTCCAATTTATGGAAAATTTCTAGTTAAGTATGCAGTAGTGTGAATACTATTGGGATGGGTAACCTCCAGAGAAGAGGAGATGCAGGGGCTTCCACCCAGTTTTCAACTCGCTTAGGGATAGTTCCACCATCTAGTTCCAAACATAAGCCTTATTGGGCACTATAGCTACTCTTTCACATGGTACTGTATTGTATTTTTTGATAGACCCACAATGTTTCAAGCACCATTTAGTTGCTAATATCCCCCCAATATCTAGCAATTGTTTCTCATATGTAGCATATAAAAGATATATATTGACCAACTTTAGTCATTCCACTAACAAAATCTCCATAGTTTGTATTGGATTTAGGAAGTTCTGATCTATATATATTCCCATGTGTGATCAATTACATGGCCAAAAGTCACTCATATACCACCCACCTTGATAGGGCTAAAAAACAACTCGATGAATGAATAACTTATTCATAATCTCAAATATGGCTTCATAGTGTGAATAATTTTCCAAGCCTAAGGACACTCACTACATCAATGAAAAGATCTCTCTCAACTCTCCTATACCATGTGTGAGATTCCTTTCCTAAAAACCTAGAGGAGTCCTTTTATAGTCAACTAACATTCAAGTGCATCTACATCATTGTCCAGTCTCCCCTCAAGAAATGGCCAACTTAGTTGGATATGGAAATCCTAGTTATACTTTGTAGCGGAAGCATCAAATACTCATTCCTAACACCCCCCTAAGAAAGGTTACTTTTTGTAACCAATCAAAGGTGAGAGTGGGCCAATACCACACTTAGTTCAAAGAGAGTGGAGTTGTCTTTTAAAATTCTATCACCATTATGACCTGTACTCAATGGCACTTTGATTCCCTAAAATGGTGTTAAGCCCTTGCTATCCTACTTAACTAGTAGATGACATTCTAGAGGGGTCACATTCTAGTAGCTCTATCTAGTATTTTAGGAAAGCTATCCAAATTATTGGGCCCACCTAGCCATAGGAAATTCATCATCAAGACCAAGACCTCCCACTTTCCTCTATGGGTTTTTTTTAGTTGTCCAATCAAGCAAGTTATGGTATCACACTATTTAATATACAAAAGCAACTTCCTTTTATTAATATGCTACACACAATTCATTAACACATCTTTTAACACATAACAAACACTTTGTGAAACAATATTTTATATTAATTCCTAGTGTATACAAAACCACCACTCCTATAAGGATGATACAAAATCCATCTCTCTTACACGAGAAGACAATTGTCTCACCTAGCATGGGACCTTCCAATGACCTCATGAGGTTGTGAACACACTCCTAGTATCATAAGGAATTTATGAGCTCAGAGCCGTGCTTGAACCTCCAAAGCTATTCTACATAATGAGGTTACTTCTTACCAATTTCCCGTTTGCCAAATTAGGGGCCCTTAGCTTGTTCTACATGATGATGGCCTTTTTGGCCTATTAGGGGCTTGGGTGATCAAAAAAGTAGAACACCTAGATTTTGCAAGGTCATAGGAACTCACACCACATGGTGAGTTTTTAAGACATCCCGCAAGATGCTAAGGTGCATTGTTTGTGGGGATATCAATGGCCTAAACCACCATAATCTCTTTTCTATTTGGCTAGCACAAGCATAGATTTCTAAAGTAAGATAACCATCATATCTGAAATACAAAAGCAATCATAACACAACCATTAAAAAATGCTTTTAAATATCTTTTTGAAAATGATGTGTATGAACTACCCTTTGTCCTTCACATGTCAAAGTTCTCAAAAGAAAATCTCATTATAAAATTGATTGTGGGGTTTCTTAGGGTTTTCTTTAGTCAATTCTCAAGCAATATATTTTCAAAGCCAAAATAACACTTCTATGTGCCCCTTTTTCCATCTCGGACTTACATATTTAAATCTCACTATCATGCATATAAACATTTGCATAATTTGATGGCTAAAATTTAAAATTTTTATTTAAAAATTTGAGTAAAATTAAGGAACTATAATTTTCCAAACCTAATTATCTTCATTAGGGCATCCATTGTTATGCGGAACCACCTTAGCTTTGGGTTGGCATGCAACCACTACTATTTTGGGTTGCATGGTTTCCATGACCTCCTTGAGTCAAAAGCTTTACCTTTAGCATGAGCCTCCACTTTAATTATAGGTTCTTTGATGGTGGAAGCACAAGTGTTCTCCCTATGTCTCTTCAAGACCATTGAAAATAGTATTTAGGACGTGAACATTATGAACACACATGAATGACCTCCAAACTTGGGTGTGTTATTTCTTAGGGGAGAGAAATGGTACAATCAGCACTCATGAAACTTTTTGAAGATAACTTGAAGTTGTTTCAACCTTCAAATAACCTCTCAAGTTTGTTTCATAGAACAAGAGCTAGAGTAAGTGGCTACTAGAAGTAGGCGGTTGTGTAAACAAGCTTATAACAACTTATGTGACATGAAAAGCTTGGCTGATATGAAAATTTGGAGTAGAAAAATAGGGTGCTAATTTTTAAACATGTTAATAACACAATATTAGTGAGTTTGGGAATCTCCCAATTCCCATTTTTTGAATACTAAAGAGGTGGCACCCGAATAACATGCCCATAAGTTTCTCAAAACCATATGATGTGACCTATCGTTGGAAAGCGCTTGAAAAATGAAATCTATTGAGCTAGGATTGAGCTATAGAGCGCTCGATTTGGAGTTATAGTGTTCAAGTTATGACAAATCCAAAGATTTGACCAAGTGTCCCAAACTTATGGGAAATTCCCATATTCCCCAATATGGTGTTTAATGGAAAATTCATTAAATATAGGGAATTTCATTGCAAACGAGAATTACATGATTGGAATCCTCAAGTCTGTATAAGTGTTATTCATCTTCAAGCTTGGTGTTTCTTATTAATATGTAGGCAAATAATTTAGATATTTGGATGCTCAAGAATTTAAGACTTTCTCTCTTGCTCACTTTTAGCAATGAGAAAGTAGTGATATTTTGATTATACGAAAAGAGGATTGATATCCTATCTAATAGAGTTTTAATCATAAACTTCATGTAACATCACTAGTTCAAATGTGGGAGGTCTTTCCATCTCTAGCACTCTATAAACAAATGGTAAACAAGGATATCATCTAACTCCCAAGTATTATTTTTCATTATGCTATCATACTCAGCTTGCATAGCTGCTCTCCATGCTAGATCACATCAAGTGCTTCTTCCAAGTTTGCTAGCTCCTCTACTTCTCTCATAATCTCAGCCATCAAGGCCATATTGACTATGTGGGTAGAATCCTTTCTTTGGTCCTCTATTCTCTAAGACCTCCTTGGTCCATCTTCCTTTTCCTTAATAGTGCTAGGCATAGGATTACTACTATCATAGAGTTGCTTCACCCATCATGGCAATGACTTTTTGGGTGACATGATTACATGTTGGTGAATTTTCTCCTCATCATCTAAAGATGATGCTTCCTCCACCTTAAGGGTAGGGACAATACTTGGGACAAGTTCATAATGGACTACTTCTTCATTGGGGGATAATAAAGTGGAAGAACTTGTATTCTCCTCCTCTGCTATATGTGGCTACTCCTTGGGCACCACATCATGCTCACTATGATTTTCTCTACCTCTTGGTCATACAATTTGTAAGCCTTTTACTCATCACTATAACCCAAGATTATAAATTTTATGCTTTTTGGTTTTAACATGTTTCTCTTATCCTTTGGAACATGCATATAACAATTACAACTAAAAGTTCTAAAGTACAAGACAAAGGGTTTCTTACCAATATATGCCTCATGAAGAGTTTTTCCCTTAATTGTAGTATTAACATCTTGTGTCAAAACTGGTTAGTTCCTTGCCCTTAAGCATGCACCTGGTCATTTTCACAATGGTGTGATTTCAGTGTTCAACAAAGTCATTCTACTAAGGTGTATGAGGCATTGAAAATTGACACTTAATCCATTTCCTCTTGCAAAATTATTCAAGCTCCTTTGAATTGAACTCACCATCGTCATCTGTTCTAAACTTCTTTACACTTTGCCATGTTTCATACTAAATAAGATTTAGCCATTCTTTAAACTTATCCAAAGCTTGAGCCTTATCATGAAGGAAGTAAATCCACATCTTTTTACTATAGTCATTGACAATCAACATAAAATAAGAAGAGCCCCCTAAGGCTTATGTAGCCATTTTATCACACAAGTCATCATGCACCAACTCTAGAGAAGCCTTTGCTCTATTCTTTCTTTCTTGTGGAAATGCCTTTCTCTATTTCTTTTCCATCATAAAATCTCATAGTTTATTCATTTCAATTATACTATAGGTAGATAAGAACCATACCTTGCTTATGTAATTCCTTTAATACTGCAAAACCAATGTGACCAAATCTTTCATGGCAAAGTTTACTTGTGCCTACACTTTCAATGGCTATAAGAGTACTTAGCTCATGCTGATTGTTCCTTCTTTCTCCTTTGTCAACAACAACTTTGCTAGCATTGTCGAGAGTTTCAACACTTGTCTTAGTGAACCTCACTTCATGACCAAGATCAATTTTTATAGAAGTAAGTAATAGTAGATTTCTCTTAATTTGTGAAATGTACAACACATTTGAAAGCTTTTGGGATTCACCATTCGTAGCAGCAAAGAAAATAGTACATGTGCCCTCAATAGGACATTTTGTACCATTCCCAACCATCATAGTGATGGATTTTTGCAAAGGATACATAGAACTTTATAGACCTTTCTTGTTGGTTATGTGATGGGAGGCACCACTATCCAATACCCAAGAGTCAATGGTAGATACTTCTTATACTAGTGAATACACTTAATGGTCGTTTTGAATAACTCTAACTCTGCTTCAACCGTATTGGGTATCTCCTTCCTTTTAGTTTTTAGGGTGTCATTTTTTCATCTGCCTTCTCGACACAACAATTTTCAATTAGATGTCCTTTTTTCTTATAGTAGAAGTACTCTCCTTGAAACTTTTTCTTACTGCCCTTCTTCTTTTTGTCACCATTGGTATAGAGGAACCACCTTTGCCTTTCGCATTGGTGGAGAATGCAACATCTCCATTGTTGCTTGTAATATTTCCACCCGTGAATATTGACTTCCCGCACACTGCGTAAACCTTGTACAAAGGTTATCCCACATATTGGATTTACCGGCAGTATAATGTGTAACCTGCACGTGAGAAATCGAGACCATTCGCATTGGCAAAGCAAGCCGAGGGTTCAAAACCGAAATTCCCACGTAAACACCCTCTTGGGAGGGGCAAAATAGTTAATATTAAAGCAAATTTTTTTATTTTTTATCCCTTTTCCCCAGCCAATGCACGGCTGGAGAAGAGGGAATGTGGGGGAATGGGTCAAGGAGGAGTTGTGGGCTGCATGGGAGGGGGGGGAACCCATGCAAGGGCCACGTGGTGGAGCCCTTCTCTTCCCCCCCCCCTTGCCTATATATACTCCCTCTAAGGAGAGAAGGAGGGTAGAGAGAGAGAGAGAGGAAAGGCGGATACTGCTGCCCACGCCGTTGTTGGGGAAAGGAGGGAGACGAGGCTGCTGCCATCGCCATAGGCCTAAGGCTGCACGGAAAAGAGGAGGGGAGAGTCGCTGTCCTGCTAAGGAGCCGCCGTGAGGACTCCAAATCTGACGCCGCTGCTGACAAGAACCGCCGCCACCACGACCAGCCGTCCAACTGCCGCCATCACATCACAACTCCTCCCTGTCCCGACGCTAATCTTTCCCTCCTTCTCAACCTTTACCTTTATTCCACGTGGGCTCGTGGGGAGCAACAGCTTCCCAGAAGCTTTTGGGAGCTTCTAAGGTACAAGGCTTAAGGCCTTGTGCACACGGGTTCCACCGCGGGGGAGGGGGGGGGGTTAAAAGGCCTCCCTTAGAGTCTTTTCCCACAGCTTCTCAGGGATAAGCTTTGGCCTTGTTCCTGCGGCCTTCTCAGGAAATTCCTGCGTACAAGGGAGAAGGCACATCTCAAGGCTGTTCGGAGAAAGCGTAGAAGCGAGGGTAATCCGCGAAGTTGTGACCACGCCTACAATGGCTCCCAAGAAGACGCAAGGCGCGCCTGCGGAAGGTTCTTCCCCGGACTTACATGTGGATATCACCGCGGATCCACAAATCCAGGTTTCGTAAATATATTTCCACATGAAGAGATGTTTTAAATACGCTTAACTCCATAGGGAAATTCATACTATGTTATCATTAATTCATGGGTAGTGATAATAGTACATTCGATAAATTATAGATAAAGGATCCGTGCATATCATGCATCTACAAAGTTATGAATGAAAAGCACTTATTCTCCTTGTGAACTTAGTTGCAAACTGTCTCGTCATGCATCTTCAAAGTGGAAGCCACATATGGCCTAGGATTATTGTTAAAGTGCATTGGTCATGTAGGAAAGGAGTATTCTGCATTTAGTCAATAACTCCCTTCATTATGACTCGCGTGAGGGATTTATTAAATTCTGTTTCACGGTATGATAAAGAACCCCGATCTTATAAATGGCATGGAGGATGATGCTTGCAAATAGATTAAATCGACTCTTGCCTTATTATTGCATGAACTTCACTCACGATGTTGTTGTGTCTAAGGGCCGCACTTTTACTTTCACAAACTTCGTTTCATCATGTAACATGTAGGAATGATTGCATGGCTTATAAAAGCATGAAATGCAAATACTTAGACACAAGATTGTAGGTGTTTCCATTTACCTAAATCCTAGTAAGCCCTATGTAGATTACTCTTCAAATTATCTTGCCTTTTGACTTTAACTAAAAGGAAGGGATAGGTCTATTGCGGATCTTATGGCATGTGAAAGTAATGAATTACAGGTTTACATGTATTGTAACATTTTGCAACTATTTTCGACTTTAGATAGAGTATATCATCTCTAGGAAAGAATTGTCCTTGTCAAAGACAAGTAGGTCAATTTACCCAAGTCAATTGTAGTATCACGACTGCTAGGGTTTCGTATAGGCATAGCTAGCCGATTCAATAAAAACCTCAAGTACTAGTTAGGGCTTGGCACGTTAGAGATATAGCCAAGTAACTTACTTGGACACCAAGTCGAAGTCCTCAAACCCAAAGGCCCTACCCACCTTCCCGGAAAATTGACCCAATGGGACGCGCAAGCAAATAATGATCTAGGGTTTCTACCCTAAGGATCATTCGACCTAGTGCTAGAGCTCGGGTTGAGTTGGAATCCCTAGGACCGAACGTTATCGATCTAGTGCAATTAGGATTGGGGTGAGTGAGAAGACGCCCTAAACCCTACTTCGAGTCTAATCATAATTCTTGACCAGAAAACACCATTCAAAAGTGAAATGATCTCTTGGAATGGAGGCGACACTTGTGCAACAAGTTGCAACGTCGCATAGCCTTGTGGTTTGATCACAAGAAAGTTTTGCCATTCCTTGGAATGAGGTTGGCATGTTCTTGCGCAAGTTTAACTTGCAAGGGGATGGGTAGTCATCCTGTTACATCGCCCTCATTAGGGAAAATTTGCCAAATTAAGGGAAGTTAGGTATTTGCTTGGACGCAAATGATTAATCAATAAATTAAAGCGACATGCCCGCTGGGATTTACTATTAATAAAACCTAAGGTATTGGTTAAGTTGGGTTAACAGGGAATGACCCTAACCCAAGGACAATGGGAATCTTGCCAAGTTGCAATTGATTCCGGATCGAATGCTGGATGCATTTGGAGAGAAGGAGTCACTCCTTAACAGTTTGCCAAATAAACGACCACTGGGATTGATTGTGTTTGTAACAGTTTAGAAAGCACTGTTTGCATTGTTTGTTCAAGGAACTAAAGGATGAAACGATATATAAATGCTTCAGGTTGAAGGCCTGAAGGGAGGGGCAGCTTCAGTTACCCCCAACTGCCTGCCTGACCCTAACCAAGGGGGTTGTTGACCGCGCCGGGAACGTGGACCGAACCCGCCGCGAGAGGTCTTTCCGTTGAGCTCTACTTGGAGCAGGAGGACGCTTGGGTACCAGGGGGGCTCTGGCCGTAAATCCCTCGCCTTCCGGGTCCTGCACAAGAGGCTAACGTGACTCGGGATTGGATCTCGAGGCCCGCATACTAGTCTAGGGCAAAAGCTTGGAATAGTGATCCCTAGCGGATTACTGGATAAGCCTTCGGGCGGATTATAGACAAGCCTACGGGCGGAACTCCTTGTATTTCAAAGATAAATGATGACATGATAATAAAGAAGTTGTTTGATATTGTTTTTCTATGTCACGTGATAAGATTACGTGAAGGAACCAGTGCTTAACGGGATTAATCAAGGGAGCTGTTTGTTATATGTCAAATTAATGTGTTAGGTAATTACATAACTAAAACAACCGAGGAAAGTGCGGAGGATGGACCATGGGTCCGTCCTATGGATGGGTGGTCCCGGTTAGCCGGGAACTTTTCTCAAAAATCTTGAAAAACAACAGGATGATCATCATCATCAAGGTGAATAACGGGAACGATGACCTAGAGGTACCTCTTACCCAATTTACGCTGTTTTAGGGGAACGGAATGGGACTATGCCTTATGGCAGAGAGGTTGAGCCTTGCATCCCTCTCGTTTCCCATTCTCCTTGAACCAAGTGCAGCGTGAATCCGCTTCGGACCTGGCGCTTCTGCGTAAAGTAGTTCACTCGGGTCTGACGCTAGTTGCTGCTAGCTAATGACCAAACAGGAAAATCCAAATTCAGGTCGATCCTAAGTGGGAACGGCCAGGATACTTCCGCTACGTGGCAGACGCGGAAAGACCTGGATCGCAAGTCCCGTAACATTCCATGGGAGTGCCGGGCGGAGCTTTCTAGACATCCTTTCCGATGGACTGCTAAGACGTGTCCGGAATAATTCTAGGGGACACGTTACAGTTGGTATCAGAGCCGACCAACAACGGAATTGTTTTCGTGAGATCTCAATAAAAATGAAGTAAAGAAATTGTTGCTGTCCAAACATTTCCTCATCTTCAATACTGTCTTGCAGAACTATGAAGTGTGGAACAAGTTTTTGGTGTTCCGGATCATGTTTAAGACTGCAATGCATTCTCCGCATTATAGGCAGAGAGTTGAAATGATGAACATCCTGGAGCAGCTTTATAATCCATCACCTTTATATATAGAACGAAGATGGACTGGTTCTTCAGGAATCTACTACATAGTTGCCCACCGGTTCGCGTATCTACAAACCAACCTAAAGAGGATCAAGTGGTTGGAAGATTTGAAAATCGTGAAGCTGTTCATTTTTGTGGAAGCTCACGTAAATTCGACTCTGCATATTCAAGGTCGGAGGGTTGAATTGAACTCATATGTATATGAGGAAGTAACCCGTGTAATCCCAGCCGACAGGATTAAGGTGTTGGGCCGCCATGGGAAATATGGATTCCAGCGGAAAGGATATCCTGAACTTCCAATGAAGTATCGATTCCTGAAGATCCATGACCCAAAACCCTACTATTACACAGTTCCTGTAGACAAGTCCAATACAATGTTGTTCTCCCCAAACTAAATGTAATGATTGGATTATCATCACACGAGATGTTGTATAAGGCTACGCCATGTAAATATAAATAAGGACTTCCTTTATCAATATCCGATTGTGCATCAAGGATTGTTACGAAAAGTTAAGTAGCTTCATGATTTACGAGATAGCTGAACTAAAGATAAGTTAATGTCAATTATCATACAATAATGTTAAGAAAACTTTTACTCAGGCACAACCCCAGGTACAGGTTCCAAATTCGCCCCCTACATCAAGTACGGATGTGATCCAGGAGAAGAAGTTCCTCCTCAAGCAGATAAAGCCACCCGAGTTTGACGGGAAAGGCAGATTCGTCCAGTCTGATGCTGAAATTTGGATTGAATCTATGGAGGATTACTTCGAAGCAGCTGGTACTGCTCCCACCAATCAGGCCATGCTCGCCAAATTAAAACTCACCGGTGAAGCTAGATTATGGTGGAAACAATGGTGCAGGGATCAAGGGACTTCAGAGGGGTCCGTTACCTGGGAGAAGTTAAAGCAAGCCGTGCAGGGGAGATATTTGCCACCTGCATATCGTACACAGAAAATGAATGAGTTCTATGAGCTAAAACAGTTAGGACTCACCCTTGACGCTTACTACTCTAAATTTGTCTCACTCTTAAAGTATGCGCCACAAATGGACACGACGCAGCAGGTGTCCAAATTTTGCGCGGGCTTAAATCCACCTGTAAATACTCGTCTCGAATCTATGCGACCATCAGATCTTCAGGATGCACTCATTCGAGCGGCACCTATAATTCAGGAAGTGCAAGCTAAACCAAGGGGTATTAAGAATTGGTCTTATAGCGACCCGAACAAAGGAGCATTCAGACCCCAAGTTAAGAGAGTTCAAGGCCACAATCAGGGACAAAGGAAGAAAGCAAGGACAAATAACGTCAATAACTTTGTTCCTACTCACAGTAATGGCCGAAACCTCCGATGTTTCCACTGCAACGAACTCGGTCACTTCAAAAGGCAATGTCCCAAGCTCAGCGAGGGACACCGTCAAGGTGCAGGCCGCGGTCAAGGAGCCGCCACCCGTGGAAGAGGGAGAACTGCCTGCATTACCAATAGGCAAAGATGTGATGCAGAAGGAGAGGAAGACCCGACTATGGAAGCGGAATTCGAAAGAGCGACAGTCCATGCCGCTTTACATAAGAAGGGGCCGAATCGCCAGTTCTCGGTGATTCAAACACCGTCGGGCTATCAAGGTAAAGGTTTCAAAACCTTGATTGATTGTGGCAGTACACATTCCTTTATCTCACCAGCGTGTGCTAAAAGATTAGGAATAGCCACAGTAGAAGCTCCTACCCTACTTGTGGAATTGGCAAACGGTCGTGAGGTAACTTGTACCAGGCAAACTGCTAAGGAGGAGTTCTATCTGGGAGGAAAGAAAACCTCAGTCAAATTCAGAGTCATGAATTTAGGTATCCATGAGTGTCTACTCGGGATGGATTGGCTTAAGCCTAATGACGCTCACATCCACTGTGGGAAGGGTCAAGTTTCCTTTCGAAACTCTGAAAGAGAGTTTGTTACGACTCAAGGTGAGGCAGGAGTGCCAAGAATCCAGTTAGCCAAAGTATCGCGGATCATAAAAGGGGTTAGAAAAGGTTTACTTGTTTACCTGATCAAACTTAACAAATTAGATCAAAGGCAAGAGTTTCATGAGGGACCCTCTTGGCTAAAGGAATACGCTGACGTATTCCCTGAGGAATTAACTGAACTTCCACCTCCAAGAGAAGTTGATCATGAAATAAGGCTAATGCCTGGAGCTGCGCCAATTGCAAAGAGACCTTATAGAATGTCCATACCAGAAGCTATTGAGTTGAAGGAACAACTCAAGCAACTGTTAGATCAGGGTTACATCCAGCCTAGCAACTCACCATGGGGAGCTCCAGTACTATTCCAGAAAAAGAAAGATGGGACACTTCGACTATGTATTGATTACCGTGGGTTGAATCAATCAACAGTCAAGAATAAGTATCCTATTCCTAGAATAGATGAGCTTCTTGATCGCCTTCAAGGTGCAAAGATCTTCTCCAAAATTGATCTCAGGTCAGGTTACTATCAAATCAGGATCAAGGATGAAGATATTCCAAAAACGGCCTTCAATACAAGATATGGGCACTTCGAGTTCTTGGTTATGTCATTCGGGCTTACAAATGCACCTGCCACCTTCAATAGATTAATGCAGGATATTTTTAGACCATATCTTGATGATTTCGTGCTTGTATTCTTCGATGACACTTTAGTTTATTCTAAACAGGAAGAAGATCATGAGCCTCAACTTCGGATTGTCCTTGAAACAATGAGGTCTCATAAGCTGTATGCAAAAATGAAGAAGTGTGCATTCTTCAAGCGTCAGATTGAATATCTAGGATTCATAGTATCATCGGAAGGGATATCAGTAGACCCAGCCAAAGTCAGAGATGTGCTTGAATGGCCAATACCAGTATCCGTCAAAGAAATACACAGTTTTCTTGGCTTGACAGGATGGTATAGGGTCTTTATCAAAAACTATGCTTTGATTACAGCACCTCTTACCGACTTACTAAAGAAGCAGACTTCTATTACATGGTCAACTCCCGAACAAAATAGCTTCGACCAATTGAAGCAATGTTTGGTATCAGCACCTATTCTAAAACTTCCTGACCTCAATAAGGAGTTCGAGGTAGTAACTGATGCCAGCATTCTTGCCTTGGGGTGTGTACTCATGCAGGAAGGTCATCCAGTAGCATATTCTTCAAGGAAATTGAAGAGTCATGAAAAGAATTATGCCACGCATGATCTGGAATTATTAGCTGTCATCCATGCTCTAAAGCTTTGGAGACACTACCTGTTGGGTAACAAGTTCACTCTAGTAACCGATCATAAGAGTCTCAAATGGATTTTTACCCAGAATGAGCTCAACATGAGGCAACGTCGATGGATTGAAGTATTGGAGGAGTATGATTTTGAAATCAAGTATCGACCAGGGAAAGAGAATGTAGTTGCCGATGCACTCAGTCGCAAGGCATTCCTAAATTCCCTAATCTTGCAAAATCCATCAACGGCCAGATCTCTGGCTACAAAGGTATCTATGCCAAGCAACCCTATACTCGAACTAGCTAGAGAGGAAGCATGCCATGATTTGGCCTACCAAACCATGATAAAAGAAATATCTACCAAGGAGCAGAATCTGAAGTCACTAGCTAAGTATCGGGAATTTTCCATTGATAATGGACTTGTCTACTACAGAACAAGGCTATGTATACCAACAAGCCAGTCACTTAAGCAGAAGATATTATGGGAAGCTCATGATTCCCCTTTCGCAGGACATCCTGGCTATGCAAAAACTCTTAACGCAGTTAGGAAGAGCTACCATTGGGAGAGGCTCAAAGGTGACGTTCTCAAATATGTCACTGAATGTTTGTCCTGCCAACGTATCAAGGCTGAACATGTCATGATGCCAGGGAAATTGCAACCACTTGACATTCCCCAAATGAAATGGGAATTCATCAGTATGGATTTTGTGGTGGGCTTACCCCAAGTCCAAGGAGGATACAACTCCATTATGGTTGTAGTTGACATGCTTACTAAGGTTGCACACCTGATTCCAGTAAAGACAAACTATAAAGCCTCCGACATTGCAAGAGTGTTTATCAAGGAGATATTCAAGTTACATGGGTTACCTAGAAGGATCATTAGCGATCGAGATTCTCTCTTCACTTCACACTTCTGGAGAGCTATCTTTGAAGCTATTGGAACTCAACTCTGTTTTAGCACCGCCTACCATCCCCAAACAGATGGACAAACAGAGCGAGTAAATCAAATCATTGAGGATATGCTTAGGGCTTACTGCTGTCGAGAGCCGAAGAGGTGGATTCAATACTTGCCGTTAGTAGAATTTGCCTACAATGCTTCTTACCAGCAGAGCATCCAAATGACCCCTTTCCAGGCATTGTATGGTCAGGATTGTCGAAGTCCCCTAAACTTTTCTGATCCAACCCTAAGAGTTGAGGCTTCAAGACAAATGTTGGAAGACATGGATGACCAAATAAGGTCAATAAGACAAGACATACAAGCAGCCAAAGATAGACAAAAGGCATATGCGGATTTGAAACGCCAAGAGAGGATCTTCGGAGAAGGAGACATGGTCTTCATTCATGTACGCCCGAAAAGGAGTTCTCTATCTCTAGGGGAATGCAAGAAGCTAAGTCCAAGGTATTGTGGGCCGTATAAAATCCTCAAATGCCTGGGACCCAATTCTTATAAATTGCAACTTCCTGATAACCTAAAAGTTCACAATGTATTCCATATTAGTCTCTTAAAAAAATATGTACCCAACCCTAATCATGTACTTGATGACCAACAAATTGTAATGCCTAGTCAAGGAGTCCTTGAACTAAGACCGGAAAAGATTTTAGATGTTAGGGAGAGACAGTTGAGATCTAGAACCTTGAAAGAATGCCTCATCCAGTGGAAAGATTATCCCGAAGAGGATGCTACCTGGATGGATGAAAATTCTCTCAATCTTCAATATCCCCAGTTTATCTCGAGATGAGGACATCTCGATTCTTCTAAGGGGGAGAGAATGTAATATTTCCACCCGTGAATATTGACTTCCCGCACACTGCGTAAACCTTGTACAAAGGTTATCCCACATATTGGATTTACCGGCAGTATAATGTGTAACCTGCACGTGAGAAATCGAGACCATTCGCATTGGCAAAGCAAGCCGAGGGTTCAAAACCGAAATTCCCGCGTAAACACCCTCTTGGGAGGGGCAAAATAGTTATTATTAAAGCAAATTTTTTTATTTTTTATCCCTTTTCCCCAGCCAATGCACGGCTGGAGAAGAGGGAATGTGGGGGAATGGGTCAAGGAGGAGTTGTGGGCTGCATGGGAGGGGGGGGAACCCATGCAAGGGCCACGTGGTGGAGCCCTTCTCTTCCCCCCCCCCCCTTGCCTATATATACTCCCTCTAAGGAGAGAAGGAGGGTAGAGAGAGAGAGAGAGGAAAGGCGGATACTGCTGCCCACGCCGTTGTTGGGGAAAGGAGGGAGACGAGGCTGCTGCCATCGCCATAGGCCTAAGGCTGCGCGGAAAAGAGGAGGGGAGAGTCGCTGTCTTGCTGAGGAGCCGCCGTGAGGACTCCAAATCTGACGCCGCTGCTGACAAGAACCGCCGCCACCACGACCAGCCGTCCAACTGCCGCCATCACATCACAACTCCTCCCTGTCCTGACGCTAATCTTTCCCTCCTTCTCAACCTTTACCTTTATTCCACGTGGGCTCGTGGGGAGCAACAGCTTCCCAGAAGCTTTTGGGAGCTTCTAAGGTACAAGGCTTAAGGCCTTGTGCACACGGGTTCCACCGCGGGGGAGGGGGGGGTTAAAAGGCCTCCCTTAGAGTCTTTTCCCACAGCTTCTCAGGGATAAGCTTTGGCCTTGTTCCTACGGCCTTCTCAGGAAATTCCTGCGTACAAGGGAGAAGGCACATCTCAAGGCTGTTCAGAGAAAGCGTAGAAGCGAGGGTAATCCGCGAAGTTGTGACCACGCCTACAATGGCTCCCAAGAAGACGCAAGGCGCGCCTGCGGAAGGTTCTTCCCCGGACTTACATGTGGATATCACCGCGGATCCACAAATCCAGGTTTCGTAAATATATTTCCACATGAAGAGATGTTTTAAATACGCTTAACTCCATAGGGAAATTCATACTACGTTATCATTAATTCATGGGTAGTGATAATAGTACATTCGATAAATTATAGATAAAGGATCCGTGCATATCATGCATCTACAAAGTTATGAATGAAAAGCACTTATTCTCCTTGTGAACTTAGTTGCAAACTGTCTCGTCATGCATCTTCAAAGTGGAAGCCACATATGGCCTAGGATTATTGTTAAAGTGCATTGGTCATGTAGGAAAGGAGTATTCTGCATTTAGTCAATAACTCCCTTCGTTATGACTCGCGTGAGGGATTTATTAAATTCTGTTTCACGGTATGATAAAGAACCCCGATCTTATAAATGGCATGGAGGATGATGCTTGCAAATAGATTAAATCGACTCTTGCCTTATTATTGCATGAACTTCACTCACGATGTTGTTGTGTCTAAGGGTCGCACTTTTACTTTCGCAAACTTCGTTTCATCATGTAACATGTAGGAATATTGATTGCATGGCTTATAAAAGCATGAAATGCAAATACTTAGACACAAGATTGTAGGTGTTTCCATTGACCTAAATCCTAGTAAGCCCTATGTAGATTACTCTTCAAATTATCTTGCCTTTTGACTTTAACTAAAAGGAAGGGATAGGTCTATTGTGGATCTTATGGCATGTGAAAGTAATGAATTACAGGTTTACATGTATTGTAACATTTTGCAACTATTTTCGACTTTAGATAGAGTATATCATCTCTAGGAAAGAATTGTCCTTGTCAAAGACAAGTAGGTCAATTTACCCAAGTCAATTGTAGTATCACGACTGCTAGGGTTTCGTATAGGCATAGCTAGCCGATTCAATAAAAACCTCAAGTACTAGTTAGGGCTTGGCACGTTAGAGATGTAGCCAAGTAACTTACTTGGACACCAAGTCGAAGTCCTCAAACCCAAAGGCCCTACCCACCTTCCCGGAAAATTGACCCAATGGGACGCGCAAGCAAATAATGATCTAGGGTTTCTACCCTAAGGATCATTCGACCTAGTGCTAGAGCTCGGGTTGAGTTGGAATCCCTAGGACCGAACGTTATCGGTCTAGTGCAATTAGGATTGGGGTGAGTGAGAAGACGCCCTAAACCCTACTTCGAGTCTAATCATAATTCTTGACCAGAAAACACCATTCAAAAGTGAAATGATCTCTTGGAATGGAGGCGACACTTGTGCAACAAGTTGCAACGTCGCATAGCCTTGTGGTTTGATCACAAGAAAGTTTTGCCATTCCTTGGAATGAGGTTGACATGTTCTTGCGCAAGTTTAACTTGCAAGGGGATGGGTAGTCATCCTGTTACATCGCCCTCATTAGGGAAAATTTGCCAAATTAAGGGAAGTTAGGTATTTGCTTGGACGCAAATGATTAATCAATAAATTAAAGCGACATGCCCGCTGGGATTTACTATTAATAAAACCTAAGGTATTGGTTAAGTTGGGTTAACAGGGAATGACCCTAACCCAAGGACAATGGGAATCTTGCCAAGTTGCAATTGATTCCGGATCGAATGCTGGATGCATTCGGAGAGAAGGAGTCACTCCTTAACAGTTTGCCAAATAAACGACCACTGGGATTGATTGTGTTTGTAACAGTTTAGAAAGCACTGTTTGCATTGTTTGTTCAAGGAACTAAAGGATGAAACGATATATAAATGCTTCAGGTTGAAGGCCTGAAGGGAGGGGCAGCTTCAGTTACCCCCAACTGCCTGCCTGACCCTAACCAAGGGGGTTGTTGACCGCGCCGGGAACGTGGACCGAACCCGCCGCGAGAGGTCTTTCCGTTGAGCTCTACTTGGAGCAGGAGGACGCTTGGGTGCCAGGGGGGGCTCTGGCCGTAAATCCCTCGCCTTCCGGGTCCTGCACAAGAGGCTAACGTGACTCGGGATTGGATCTCGAGGCCCGCATACTAGTCTACCGGCAGAAGCTTGGAATAGTGATCCCTAGCGGATTACTGGATAAGCCTTCGGGCGGATTATAGACAAGCCTACGGGCGGAACTCCTTGTATTTCAAAGATAAATGATGACATGATAATAAAGAAGTTGTTTGATATTGTTTTTCTATGTCACGTGATAAGATTATGTGAAGGAACCAGTGCTTAACGGGATTAATCAAGGGAGCTGTTTGTTATATGTCAAATTAATGTGTTAGGTAATTACATAACTAAAACAACCGAGGAAAGTGCGGAGGATGGACCATGGGTCCGTCCTATGGATGGGTGGTCCCGGTTACTCGGGAACTTTTCTCAAAAATCTTGAAAAACAACAGGATGATCATCATCATCAAGGTGAATAACGGGAACGATGACCTAGAGGTACCTCTTACCCAATTTACGCTGTTTTAGGGGAACGGAATGGGACTATGCCTTATGGCAGAGAGGTTGAGCCTTGCATCCCTCTCGTTTCCCATTCTCCTTGAACCAAGTGCAGCGTGAATCCGCTTCGGACCTGGCGCTTCTGCGTAAAGTAGTTCGCTCGGGTCTGACGCTAGTTGCTGCTAGCTAATGACCAAACAGGAAAATCCAAATTCAGGTCGATCCTAAGTGGGAACGGCCAGGATACTTCCGCTACGTGGCAGACGCGGAAAGACCTGGATCGCAAGTCCCGTAACATTCCATGGGAGTGCCGGGCGGAGCTTTCTAGACATCCTTTCCGATGGACTGCTAAGACGTGTCCGGAATAATTCTAGGGGACACGTTACATTGCTACCTTCTCGAGCCTTAAGCAATAACTCATCCTCCATTGGTAGTGCACAATATTCCTCAAACATCAAAGCTTGTGGTCTCACCTAATTTTTTAGGACATTTATCAATCCATCAAACTTTGATGGACAAATCTAAAAACACCACTGAGCTAGCTTCTCACTAGTCTTTTGTATCCCAACACGAGCCATCTAGTCACATCAATTCTTGATCCAAGTGATGAACATTTCAATTGTCTCTCCTTAGATAAACTTCTTCACTGTTAGTTGATTCTCCAGGTTTTGAATCATTGTTTGATTTTTGACTCATACTAACTCCTCAATAACATTCCAAGCCTCTAATGCCTTAGTTGTATACTAATTAAGTTCAAAAGACTATCAAAACATCTTGTAACTAGGGTACACAATGCATTTTCACTCCATTTCTAAGCATGTAGAAGATCTACATTTGGAGGAATCATACTACTCAATTTTGATGGTTTGGGGGTGGGTTATGGTTCTGGGTCAATCCCCAGCACCGTCTCTAGAATCTCATAAAAATCAAGGATAGTTATCATTGAAGGATGGTGGATAAGTCATTGTTTGAATTATGGGTATAGCCCCACCACTACTTGATATGCCACCACCACTACGTGATGCACCAAATGGCATTGCTCCTCTTTGTCATTGAAGTCCTTGCCTCTCACATACTTTTCACTCCTTAGAACCATTGGGCTTTGATACCATGTAAAAATCACATAGTGCAACAAACATAATTTGAGAAAGGAGTAGAGAATACATAGCAAATATGAGAAGAATAGAAATTGCTTTAATTTCAAACAGACTTATACAAAGATGGCTCTGTCCACCTATGTACTTCTACTATGAAGCTTAGATGGCAATCTAGATAGATGATAGGTGAAGAGCTTAAGGCTAGCTGGAAGAACTCTGACTAGGTGAAAGATAGATTGACAATGGCTTTGGAAGGATCTTCCTATATACCCAAGGAAGATAGTCTAGTCAGCATGTCCAACCATATTATGAACGTTCCCTAGTTGGATATGGAATATTCCAATTAATTTCATTTATACTATTGGGTCGTGGAACTGCCCCCCCACGCCCTCTTTCAAGGGGGCTACTGGTCCCCCCAGAGAACCCCCCAATTAGGATTGTATTGATAACTCCCACACCCCACAACTCGATGCATTTTTCCTCTAGTTTCTACCAACATAGCTACTTTATCTAACCCAAAGGCTAGATCCACAAAGACTACCCTTTTTCCATCTAGTCACATTGACCTTATCTGGCATACAAGTCGTGATCCACTGGGCTCAAATATGGTTTCTCCTCATAGTGAGGGCCTTACAACTTACAGCACAATAGATCATTGGGAACACCTTATGAGGGTGGGATATTGAGCATATCTAAGAGGGTGAAACTATGTCCACTACAATTCACATCCATGATCATTCTTTGACCATAACTATTTTTTACATGACTCCCTATGAGGATTTTCATGGAAGAAAGCACTATGTTTATCATTTTCTTGATTTTGATGTGATGCTTATTTGTGTGTACCCAGAGAGTAAAGAGGAAAGCAGGACTCTAATTCCAATCTTTATGTCTTGATTGGCTATAACTAAACACCCAAAACTATCATTGTTATGATTCTATTTCTAGTAAGGTCACAATTGGCTATCTTTCTCAAGGATGATTTGCATCATACCACTCTACCAAGTGGAACTTCTACTTCTATTAGTACAATGGCACATCCACTCACTATTCAAGGCCCACCCCTTCAACCTTGATTGTTGCTCTTTCTTCCAAAGGCTCCCCCTAGCTTCCCTTTAGGTCAGCTAGTAGAGACATCCCCCCCTGCCCCCCCAAGGTTTCACCTCCTTCTTAAGGATGATTTGCATCATACGACTCTATCAAGTGGTATTTCTACTTCTATAAGTATAGAGGCACATCCTCTCACTATTCAAGGGCCACCCCTTTAGCCTCAATTTTTGCTCTTTCTTCCTAAAGCTCCCCTAGCTTCCCTTCAGGTTTGCTATAGTAGAGATCCCCCCACCCCCCAAAAGGTTTCACCTCCTACTCCATTAAGGCCTAAGCTGTAGTTTCCAATCATAAAGTTAGTGATTGAGGGTAACGTCGAGAGATACAAGATTTAGATGCCTAGAAGGAGCCATAAACTTCAAAACAAGGTAGACTTTTAGGAACCCTAGTGGTCCAAGAATCTTATGCAAGAGTTTGGGGTCCAATCGCCTCCAGAGACTTCGAATGGCCTTCAACGTGTGCAAGGAGAATAGTAGTCTAATAGTTCACTTAGATGGACTATGACATGATGCACTAGACTATGAAGGATAGTGAGCCTACATCTATTGGGTAGGCATTGCCTCTTCGTCTTCGTCAGTCTCCGTTTCATCTGAAGAGACCTACGCTGCTCTTCTGTGTGAGGTGGGGATTGTGACAGTGACTCGTCACTTCCTTCTTCACCTCCCTTCTTGTCTTCTTCTTCCCGTCCTTGCCCTAGTGCTTCTTGGATTATGGCCGTAAGGACGCCTCCAAACCCTATGGTTGCGGCTTTGGAGGATGATGCCTTGCGGGTTGATCGGGAGGATGGGGAGCACAAGGAGTTATGCTATCTAGTTCAGAGGGGTATGCTGTGATTTGGATAACTACAATTTGAGGAAAGCAATGCCACTCTTCTTCATGGGCTTGGGTTGTGGACCAGCAACATGTACTCCCAACCATGTTTTAGGTATGCAAACCTTCATCATCAATGTTGTGGCATGTAACTAAGCTCAGAGATTTCAAGCTATGTGATGGGATTGCAATTCCAGACACTATTGGTAGCATTTCACATCTCTGACTGATGAGATTATCTATCTAGATAAAGTACTTGCTACTGGCTTTCATGGGACTAGTTTTGAATGTCACAATGATGATATTTGTTGGTTGTACACATTGCGAGATTGTCCCATACAACCCCCAAAACAGATTACAGAATCGAAGCTTTCGATTGACAACCTTAAAAAGGAGTGGGATTTTTAATTTATAAGCTGAGAGACATTGAAATTCTGTGATGAAATCCCGATTTGGAGGGCTACTGATTTTGATAGCCATATCAAGGGTGTTGTATGTAGTGGATACCAACCCATGTATGAGGATATACATCATACAGTGTGGATTATTCCTATGACAACATGAAGATTCTCAAAGAGAGGAGATGCCTAGGGTGAAGTCAGCAATCATTGGAAACATGGCTACACTGGTTTGCAACTTGCAGTAGCTTTGGTCATGGAAAGGAAGGGATTGACCCTCTTTTGAATATTTGTGTCACGCTGTGTCACTGAGATCTGACATCAATACTAGGAGCACCCAAGGAGCTTAGTTTTTGTTATTCAAAAGCATTCTAGCAATCCTTTGCAGTGTTGACTCCAGAGGGTACAGTCAAATCTGAGTTAACAATAAGTGAACTTGGCAATGGTACTCATAGTGGTATGCCTATGTCTGTGTTGCTAAGTATATGCCCCTATTTGGCAGTGATGCTTATGTTGGTCATGTGATGATCATGTTTGTGACAAGGTTGTGCATTTGTTGGCAATGCATTGAGCCATGGTGGCAATGGTTTGGGTCATATTGGCAGTGTCTTCCAACCCACAATGATTTACATGACAACTTCTAGCTCATAATAGGCTTATGCATGCTGTTGTAGGCATCTACAGGTGTTTACAAAGGTATTTATGGTTTAGGAAAGTATTTGAAAGTCCCCCAAGGTTCTCACAAGTCTCCCAAAGTTCCTCATTCATTTTGATAACTTGGTTAGACCCTACCGGGCATCTACTGTTCAAGGCCTCTCACAGTTGCAAACAAGGTGCTGAATTGCACAGTTCAGCCACACATTTCTTCTTATAGAATTTTGTGTATAAGACTTGTTATTAGATACCTATGCTCCTTGCATAGAGGGGATTGATACATTCGACTAGAGCTAGAAATCTCCCCGATTGGAGCTCCCATCGGAGAGTTATAGCCACTTTTGTGTGCAGTGGTCCTGCGGGATAGGCTACAATCCCCTTCTGTACAGCCACAGAAAGTTGTTCACAACCAATTCTGAATATTTTCCGTCATAAAACCTTTCGCATAGCCTCATAGAGGGCACTCTCCCCTCAGTTTTGAATCAGAAAGTTCCTTGATCGGAACTCCGTAGCCAAAGTTATCGTAGATTTTATGACTAGGGGTTTGTGTGGACTACACCTTCAATGGCAGGGGACAAGGATAAAAGAAAGATTAGCGACCAAGAATGTAGAGCTTTTCTCCACACTTCATGGTGGCTTCATGAAAGGGATGCAGAAAGGCATAAGGAATTGATGGATAAAATGCACCAATAAAGAGACAATAGTATTTGCAAATACAAATTAGTCTTGGCTCCTAGTTCTAGTTCCTTTTCTCACTCTTGGCATCCCCAAATGAATACACTGAATGCTACTCTACAGCGACAAGAAGCTCTCCGAGCTGCAAGCCACAACCAACTAATTGAGCAACACAGTTAGTTCATGTCTAAGATGGACCGAGTGATCTCAACCATCTTAGTCACCAACATGCAAACCAAGGCAATCAACGACAAACTTGCAGCCCTTATGACTCAAGTTGCTCAAATGACTGCAATTAAAAGGGCGATTCAGCATGATTATGAGCAGTAGTATGGGCATTCTCACTGACATTATGAGTACCATGACCATTGGCATGGGTTCGATGTGCAAAGGTAGCTACATGCACCTGCTTATGGTCAATGTGCATATGATGATTGTGAATATTTTGAGCAGCATGCATCTAATGACTATGCACGTTCTTACGAACTACATTCTGGTCACATACATGGACAACCATCTAGACAGCCTTATGTACATGGGCAGCATCCTGCAAATGTATACAAGTATGCACATGGGAAGAAACATCACCGTCAGCAACAAAATGCTCGATATCATTAGCCACTTGATCATTCCTATGAGTAGCATGTGCATCCTTATGAGCAATGTGATGCTTTTGAGGAACGATGCCATGATGAGAGCATCTCACTGCAGCTTCAGGAACAAGTGCCCCATCAGCCCAAGGGCCTTAACTTTGAATGCCAGTAGTAGCCACGCATGTGGGACTCATGGACATGAAATGCCTAGGGGTTGATGCAGTGAATGTTGTAGTGATTGCAACCTCATCAACTCTAGTTCTACATGGCACACTGGTTCCCAATGAGTTTATAGACAAGTCAATGCATGCTATTGTATTGGTTAGTGAGGATCTTGTGCCACCATCAGTGCTTGAAGATGAAACAATGAATTACTTCTATGGTACATTGGATACATTGGATCGCAATTATCCTTTTGACCCTGGTGGTAGTACGGTGACCCATGCTTGTATGGATGACCCTTGTGCTCTTGATGCTTATTATGTAGGTTATCCATTTGATCCCGGGGAACAGAATGGTCTTAGAAAAGCCCTACCCTGATCAACATTTCACTAGTGTAGTTCTTCCCCTACTTCAAGGTTGCAATTTTGACTGAGGAGTAGCTAAATTTGCCCTAGTCTGCACTGCAAATAGCACACTAGTTTAGAACAGTTTTTACCCTGCATTAATGATAGTCAAGTGTCACCTATATGAATTTAAAGTGCACTTCATCAGCTTCATTTTGACATCTCATACGCCTCAATCGGAGCTGCCCATAGGAAGTTATGACCAGTTTTCTCTAGCAGGCCTGTTCTGGACAGTATCCTGTCCACTGTTTGTCAACCCCTAATTATCAAGAATTGGTGGCCAAACTCATATGCTATCAACTTGCACATGTCGCATACATCATATAAATATTTGTATGCCCCAATTCCGCATGAGATTGTACTTCCCCACACCTATGTTCTCCTTTGCAATGCTAAACAGAGTAGTACTCTGCAACCCCCCCTTCTGTTGTGAGCCACACCAATAAGTCATTTTTTTGTTTTTGATGGCAAAAACCTTCGGGGTCAGGATGGAATGTAAAAGAGTGGGGATAGATGGGTAGGACAGGGGTTAGCATGGGAATACCTAGTTATACTGATGGGGTATTTAAGGTGTTGGGAGATCCAATTAGTACATTAGTTATCAATAATCAAGTCTCTCTTTTGCCCTTCCTTCTAGCTTTCATGGCTTCCCTTCTCTTTCTCTCTCTTTTCCTGTCTTTCTCTCTCTTTCCTAGTCTTTCTCTCTCTTCTTCTCTCATCTCCTTCCTCTTTCTCTCTCCTCTCTGTAGTCTCTCCCTTCTCTCCTTCTCTCTCCTAGGTTTCCTTCGTTACAATACACCTATTGAAACCCCCCTTCCCCCGAGAGGCTTTTGTGGGGTAGGCTAGGCCAAAAAGAAGTTAATGAAGAGAGGGGATGTACCATTGATGACTATATCTTACAATATAAAAAATAGACAAATAAACAACTTTTTCTTTTTTAGTTTAAACTATATATTTGTGTTCAAAAGGAGAATTATTCTACCTACTACCACTAAGGCCTTGGGGTTTAGGACAACGACGAGCTTATTCATGAGAATACATACATATCCTTTTGTATAGGTAAGATAATCAATTAATGGTAATCAATATGAAGATATTTGCATCTTCCTACTCAAATTTGTCACTTGTTAGTGCAAAAACCAAGCACAATATTTGAATGCAATGTTCACAAAACTCGAGGGTTGATGTTAAGTGAAATATTAATTTGGTTTTTAAGTTTTAGAGTCTAGGGTCATTTTAATGAACTTATGAACTAAGAAAACTACAAAGTCTAATTAAAAAAACTTGCAAGTTGTCAAGGGTGGGTTTTGAAAAATGTATTAAGTTGGCATTGTTTCAATCCCTTTGGTTGAAGAAAAATGGCAAAAGGCATGCATGAGCGGGGTAAGGGCCAAAGTGTCAAAAGAAGGGTTGCCAAGTGGGACATTGTCTTTAGTGAGGAAGAAGGGCAAGAATGAGTTGAAAAGTGAACACGTCCGTCTTATATACACATGGGAGGAATAATCATCCCTAAGGGAGGCCATAGACCATAGTGATGGATTTTGACTCTTGAGTGAAGGCGCACGTGGAAAAGGTAGAAACCGAGCATTCAAGACATTTCATACAAAATGGTAAAGCTCTCTAAGGGCGATCGATCACCATTTAAAACAAGGGTGCGACGGTCTTGTAGAAAACGCTCGTCTTTGTCGTAGAGCCACAAGAGCCGATCTCTTCTAAAAATGCTCCTTGCCAGCTGCTTCTCTCTTCGCCTCTGATAATTCTCGAGTCGTGTTCTCTTTACTAAGGCAACAACCCTCTCTCCCCCCCCCCCCCCCAAAACCCCTCTCTCTCTCTCTCTCTCCTTGCCAGCTACTTCTCTCTTCGCCTCCGATCATTCTCGAGTTGGGCTCCCTTTACTAAGGCAACAACACCCCCCCCCGGACCCCCCCTCTCTCTCTCTCTCTCCTTGCCAGCTACTTCTCTCTTCGCCTCTGATAATTCTCGAGTTGGGTTCTCTTTACTAAGACAACAACCCTCTCCCCCCCCCCTTCTCTCTCCCTCTCTCTCCTTGCCAGCTACTTCTCTCTTCGCCTCTGATCATTCTCGAGTTGGGTTCTCTTTACTAAGACAACAACAACCCTTCTCTCTACGCGCGCGCAGCGATAAGAATGGTGCAGCCAGCCGTGGGTTATGCCGCCAGGGATGCCTCCGGTCACCTCTCGCCCTTCTCCTTCGAAAGAAGGTGATCATCGTCATCGCTACGTAGCTGCTGAGTCTCGGCTCATTAGCGCAGAGACTTATAAACCGCCTCCCATTAATCCCCCTAATTACGTCTATACCATTGAGCGCCGTATTGAGAATGTTTACTAAAGCTGGTAGCATCGTTAATCTGTGTGGCATAACATAATTTGATATTGTTGTGCAGGGCTACTGGGCCAGACGACGTGACCTTCAAGGTGGTGGCCTGCGGCATCTGCCACTCTGACCTGCACATGATCAAGAACGGATGGGGTCTCACGAATTACCCTCTCGTGCCCGGGTAATTACCGTAGATCATCATCTGTTTATATCCTCATCATAATTGATCGTCCCCCTCACAGACTCGTTTCAGCCCTTGCGAGATCAGTAGTTAGTTATAGCAATGCATAATAGTAGTTGATTATAATTAGCTCACTCTCTTGCAGGATCTCCTGCTTTCCATCGCCGTTTAACAGCGCTATGGCGGATTATTATAATTCTTAGAGCTGTTAAAAATTTTATATATATGTGGGGATTGTTCGTACCGCTTAAAAAGTCTATTCTTCCTTTTCTTTGACTTGTTCTTCATCATCATCTTCTTTGTTTGAGTGTATGTGTGTTCTCTGTTATTTCTCACGTCATTAGATGTATCCACTATTATGGGTTTCTTACGTTTAGTACTCTAAGCATAAAGGCATCCGTAAAAAGTAGAAAGCTACGTTCACATTCTATATTGTAACCCTTTCAATTGTTTCACAAAAGGTAGCAAAGCTAGGGTGATTCTATAATGCCCTTTAAATTGTTTCACAAACGGTAGCAAAGCTTTATTGATTCTATTATATGGTGTCAAAGGGCCGCCAATAAGGTCACACCTGGTAGCAAAGCTTTATTGATTCTATTATATGGTGTCAAAGGGCCGCCAATAAGGTCACACCCAATAGCACAGTATGTACAACACTAATTTTCAAGTGAATAAAGAACATACTCTTCGAATCTTAGTTAGGTGTCATTTTTTTATTTACTAACTCTAAACTCTAAGTTGCTCTAAGAGATGCAAATATCCTAGAAACTATCAACAAGCATGGCAAAAATCATGATATTGGGCTCATGCAATGCAAGTTAGTCTCATGAATCTAACGATATGCTCAACATTTTAATTTGGTGCCCTAGAAGCTATTGCTTTTTTCCTTAATCACAAAGTCCCATAACACAAACTCCCTTACCCTAGAAGTCAAAATATAGAGTTAATCATAAAAAATCACAAGTTAGATCTACATGCAATTATGTTAATCTTTATTATTTCCCAAAAATTTACAATGTGATGTCCACATGAAGATTCATGACAATTGTTCCTCGCTCCTTTTAACAGGCATGAGTTCATGGGGTTTGTGATAGAAGTGGGCTCCAATGTGACTAAATGTAAAGAAGGGGACCACGTTGGGGTCGGTTGTATGGTGGGGGCATGTGGCACTGATTCATGTGTTCCATGTAAGAAAAACTTAGAACAATATTGTTCAAGAGTAATTTGGACTTACGGAGGTGTTGACATGGATGGATCTCCAACTTATGGTGGCTATTCCAACATCATGGTGGTTGATCATAGGTACATTATTATCCATTTTATAAATATAAACAAATGTCAACTTGTGAACTCAAATCATGAGGCTAATTTTTACTTTTTTCTATTGGTAGATTCTTGGTGAAGGTTCCCAAAAACTTGCCTTTAGATGCAGCTGCACCTCTATTATGTGCTGGTATCACAGTATATAGCCCTATGAAGCACTTTGGAATGGCACAATCAGGAGGACATTTAGGAGTCGTTGGTTTAGGTGGGCTTGGTCATATGGCTGTGAAGTTTGCAAAGGCCTTTGGCTTGCATGTTACTGTGATAAGCACATCTCCGCATAAAGAAAAAGAGGCAAAGGAAGTGCTTGGAGCTAACAGTTTCATAATTAGCAAAGATCAACAACAAATGGAGGTTTGGAAGACTTTTGTCTATACATTTTCATGCATGAAAACATTGATCTCTATAAGTATGAAGGATAGATTGCATCATTTACATACATGAACATTCAACCATACATAGACACATACACATATATATTAGGTATACATATATGCATAGTATAAATGTGACAAATATACATGCATATACATACACAATATTATGCAACAATTTGTTGTGGAAAACAACAAAGAAAAACCTAACCTCATTTTCATTTGATTTATTAGCACATGTTGGGGTTTTAAAATCTTCAATATGCAATATGATGGTATATAAAATATTGTTGTGTCAATGCATACATATTTATACACCTTGGTTTTGAGGAGAACTAGTATTTTTTATAGTTTGTCAAATATTTAAATATTTAAAAATAAAAAAATTGATGTCCATTTCCAAAAATACACAATTCATAAACCATGTTTGAAGGTTCAAAGCCCTCACAATTAACAATGAATTCAATATCCCCTTCTAAAAAATACGTAATTCATAAATCATGTTTAAAGGTTCAAAGCCCTCACAATTTACAAGGAATTTAGTATCCCCTTCTTAAAAATAGTTATAGAATGAAATTCATTGCAGTAATGTTGTTTTCCACAATGGGTATTTTCCAGAAAGCTATGGGAACTTTAGATTACATTATTGACACCGTTACTATGCCTCACCCAATCGATCCTTTATTGAGCTTATTGACTGTTGATGGAAAGCTTGTCCTAGTGGGCCTTCCTGAAGAGGCACTACAATTGCAACCATTCTCTCTCGTGACTGGTAAGTTTGTTGCAATCTTGAGAAATTTTTACTATATTAAGTCTTCAAAAGAATTAGCTTCAAGATGGACTTGATATTGTCAAATAGGTTTGCCACAGTAATAACCGATTGACATGAACAACTTTTTCACAATACAAGATTGTTATGGTCACTTTAAAATTTCAATAATGCACTGCTAGAAACACACAAAATCAAGGTTAGTAGCAACTAGTTTAAATTGCATCACTATAATATGAACTTGTAAGAGCGTTATCATGCTAGTGCTTCATCCATTGGATTAGAGTTATAAAAATATTTGCTAAACTTTTACTTTTCCATTACTAGACATAGAAGATATTTTTAAATTATCTATATGGTCTTATGGTTTAGGGCGAAAACTTGTTGCTGGAAGCAGTATTGGTGGAATCCTTGAGACAGAAGAAATGCTTGACTTTTGTGGTGAGAAAAACATCATAGCTACAATAGAAAAAATTCCTATTGACTATGTTAATACTGCTATGGAGAGACTTGAAAAGGCTGATGTGAAATACCGCTTTGTCATCGATATAGAAGGATCTTTGAAGGCATAAACATATCTCATAACTATGCCTTTATTCATGATGATAAAGAATGCCATAATCGACTAGTTTTCCTTATTGCAAGTTTTCCTTAACAAGCTATGTGACATAGACTTTTACTTACATATTTTTCCACACAAACAAATGAATAGGATCTAACTTTGAACCTAGGGCTTTCCAGACTTCTAAAATGTCTAGTGTCATTCTTAAATTAATACCAATCATGGTGGACCTAATTTATCCAATTTAATATTTGTTTAATGTTTCCAATTTATCAAGGTAACCTCTCAATATGCATAAAATCATTTACATCAAGCCATATATGTTTATTGTTTCAAAACTTTGTTAAGTACTAATATGGCCCATGTGCTTTCAACCAATGTGTAGAGTAATACTTGTAGGTTCTCACTAGTGAGGATGGTACAATTATTTATGAATTGGTTTTGCTATGAAAAAGTTATATATTCAAAAGCTTGAGCATGGCACTTGTTTGGCTAGATATTTACTTCATCAACAAATAAAGGTCTCAATAATTTTCATCATAAACCTTGAGCCAATATTTATTTTGATGGTTGTTAATCATGTCTAAGGTAGATCTACATGGCAGAGCATTACTTTTTGGACCATTCTTATCTTATGTTTTTGCATGTGTGCACTTTGAATTTGAATATAATTCTACAAAGTTACATGATCAACTCCGGAGTTAAAGTTGAATCTCATTTCTCTAGCATGTGTAATGTGCTTGTTAAAGTGACTAGGCACTCTATGCCTAGTATCCTCCCGCTAGTTTGTGCCAGGCTAGCACTATGTGCTAGCTTATGTTTTGGTGCTTCACACCAAACTTTGAGGCACCACTATTACTATTGGTTAACACATTTCACGTCTTGATGGATATCTTACATGGCAATAATAAAATACATACTTATATAATTTTTACATTATAAAAATATTTTTAAATATTACTATTTGTTAAATAAATATTTATACATATTCCTACGTAGGAAAAACATATTCTAAATCGGATCTAATCATATTGTATGGGCCACACAAAATTTGACATGATTTTCATAGTCTAATCCAAATAGATCATGCTATAGCTCCAAAGAAATATTATTTAGAGTAATTTTATCATGTGTAGGTTACATATCTCTATAATTAATCCATAATATAAACTAGTCCAAAATAGAGAGTTATGTGCATGAAATCTACAATGAAATAGAGCTTATATGACTTATTCTTCAACCACCTCCAAGATTGTGTCTAGCCTACATTGAGCTTCCTTAAGTGGTAGACCATCCCACTTGACCAAATATTCCCAAATAGATTGAGATATAAGCTTTTTTTCATGCTACCTTGTGATACCCTTAGGTATATATTGGATCAAACCCTCTTCACCCATTGGTGGCCAAGTATTCAACTTGTGATTCAATGAAGGGTTTATGTTGGATGACATGGAAAACATTATGAATTATTAGAAGAAGGGAATTCCAGGTGATAGACAAAGTCTCCCATAGTCTTGATGATCTTATAAGGGCCATAAGAGGAGCATATATTGACTTTGAAACCTTGAGTAATACTAACTTTCCTTCTTGAAGTTCCATGGGCCTTCACTTTTCATTAGCATATAGAATTATTTTATCTTATGCCTTCTTAAGTTTGACTTTACTTTGCTGAATTAGGACTTGGATTCATTCCAACTCCTTGCCTTGAAGGTTAATCTTCCCATTGAACATGATGGTTGTAAGGGGCACCTTATATCCATATATACCCTCAAGGGGATAAACTCCAATGCTAGAGTGAATGGTGTTATTATAGGTAAAGTCAACCAAGTGGAGCCATCAATCCCTAGCATGTTGGATAGCATGACAATAATATCATAAGTATGTCTCGAGCCACTTATTCACTCTCTTTGATTATTGGACATTAGTTTGAGGATGATAGGCCATGGATAATGCTACTTTTTTTCACATATAGATGAAAACTCCTTTCCAAAAGTTGATCACAAATTTGGTTTCCCTATCATGTATGATGACTTGAGGTGAAAACATCCTCCATAAATTGAATAGCCACTTGAGAGGTCGTATATTTCATCTTTGTGGGAATAAACTATGCTACCTTGGGGAGCCTATCCACCATAGCATCTATACTTTTCCACCCCTTCTTAATAGTAGGTAATCATGTGATGAAATCCATGGTAATATGCATACATTTTCCCTTGGGAATAGGCAATGGTTGAAGCAAACTACTAGGATTTTGGGTGATGTCTTTATTTTGCTAACATGAAAGACATCTTAAAACAAAGTCTTTGTCATCCTTCCATGGACCCTTCCAATAGAAGCTCTTAGAAACTTTTTCATAGGTTCTAAATACACCTAGATGACCAAGTATGGGCAAAGAATGCATCTCTTCCATTATCTTTTTCTTGAAGACTGAAGCATAGGATATGCCAATCTTCTCCTGAAGCCATATAAGCCTGTTCATAAGCTAAAAGTATGAAATTTCCTCTACGAATATGCTATAATTTCTAAAATATATGGCTTAATTCTTCATCTAAGATTGAATCCCTTCTATCCAATTGCTATGAAGTTCTATAATTAAAGATACCTAGTAATATGTATCTATTAGCCCTTAGAAAAAGGCAATGATTGAAGCAAAGCATCATGCTTTGGGGTATTGCCCTTATTTTACTGGCATGAAAAATATATTGAACAAAATTCTTTGACATCTTTTCATAGACCCTTCCAATAGAAGGTGTTAGAGTCTTTGTCATAGGTCTTAAATATACCTAGATGGCTAGCAATGGGGGCAAACAATGCATTTTCTTTAGTGCTTGAAGGAGGCTAAAGCCCATTCTTAAGCTCAAAAAGGGATTCATCCATGAATCTATGTTGTAAACTTTGAAATAGATGGCCAAGTCCTTCATCTAAGAGATAAGATTCTTAAATCTCTTCAATCTAATTGCTATGAAGTCCCACAATTGAAGATACTTTGCATCCCACATTCTTAATAATGAATGAATCACCATATTATGTTTGCCCCATGTATGAGATATATCAAAGTCATATTTTTTAAGGGTAGCCACCCATCTTCTTTGCTTGTATGTTAGATTAGATTGTGAAATGAAGTATTTGAGGACTCGATGATCACTCTTAGCTCTAAACTAGCTGTCATAAAGATAATGGAGCCACTTCTCAATTGAATGAAGAATATCAAACATCTCTTGGTCATAAACATTCATTTCCATCTCCTTTTCATTCAACTTACAGCTCTCAAATGCAATAACCCCCTAGTCCTAAAGTATAATGGTACATATGCCTCTTTTACTAGCATTGCATTGAATGGTAAACAATTTCAAGAAGTCAAGGCAAACCAAGTTAGATGCAAAAGTAATTAATTCCTTGAGTTGATTGAAGATTTGGTTGGCTATAGCATTTCAAAAGAATGTTTCTTTCTTTAGCCTATGGGTTAAAGGTACTCCAATCCTCGCATAGTGTTTAATGAACCTTTGATAGAAAGATAAAGCCCAAGGATCAAATCATAAAGAGAAGCAAACTTGGTCAATATTTGCCACTCTTTGACACAATACACTTTCTTTGGGTAATCCTTGATGCCTTCTTTACTCACAATATGCCCTAAATGCTCCACTTCCATTTGCATGGATGAGAACTTTCTCTCCTTGGAAAAAAAATGATGTTTCCTTATAATATATCAAACACCCTCCTTATGTGCATAAGATGATTCTTCAATGACATTGTAAATAACAATATCATATAAGAATACTAGCACAAGCTTTAAGAGAAAAGGGTGTAAAATCTTATTAATCAAGCTTTGAAATGTAGTGAGGGCATTGGTTAATGTGAATGGTACAAAGAGGAAATGGTAGAGGCCCTCATCAGTCCTAAAAGCCACATTGACTTCATTACCCTCTCTTATTCTAATTTGGTGATAGCCCAATCACAAGTCTACCTTAGTGAAATATTTGGCTCCCTTCAACTCATCCAAGAAGTCATCAACTCTTGGAATGAGGTACCTATTGTGATCATGTTTAAATCTTGATAATCAATATGCATGCAAAAGATGTTGTCTTTCTTCTTTTAATAACAATAGTAGTGTCGAGGGAGATTAAGTAGAGTGGAATTATTTTGCAAGTCTTTCATTTGGAGATTTTTAAATTATCCCTAGAGTTTTTTAGAAGCATTGTGGATACATTGGGGTTTTTGGATTATAGTTTAGAGTTTTTGGCCACATCAAAACCAAAGCACCTCCTTCCCAACTGGCAAAGGTAAACAGATTGCCACACAAAGGAGCTCGGTTGGAGCAAGGAAGTGAATGATACACCCCTTCATAATTTTTTCAATTTCATTTCATGCCCCTTTTTATATAATTATGGTTAAATTCTTTAATTAGTTGAGTTAATTATGTAGATTAGTTAAGTTTTCAAGACTCTTCACGTACTAGCACCTTGATGGAGGTTTTTCAAATACAAAGTAATTTATATTATCACCAATACATTGTTCCATAGCATGACTCATCATCGCTATGATCTGATGGTGCGTGGCATGCTACATGTACAAGGCACTAATTGCACAAATTGACATCTCCCTCTAAACACATGCAATAGCATTGCAAAAATGTCCAAGACATAGTCCATCTTTATGGTGAAGGATGCTAACTGCCATCTACAATATGATAGAATATATTGTCACACATTGTAAATTAATGCACCCACACCAAAAAATACAAGCAAGTCACTTAAAGAAATCTAGTTCCCATTTTGCTCCACCCGAGAAAGGGATCCATTCACCTCCGTATGCTCAAATCTATTTGACTATAGGAGGAAGCTCCATATCATAGGATACTTGTATGGTCCAACTTTCTCTCCCTCCTCCATGATCATACATGGGATGGGAATCCCTCCTCTATAGAATAACCCAATGGTAAAATTAGTGACTTGCAGAGGAGTGTCCATTGCTAATTAGAATATAATAGACTCAAAACTAGTGTTTTACATTGACACGAAGAAAACTATTTAGCTTACCTCCTCCTTGGTAAATAGTTGGATGCTTCTAACCTCCATTGCACATGAGAGTCTAAGTGCGATCGAGCTTCAAGCATGCACTCTGAGAACCCTTTAACACTTTCCCAAAGTGTTGTGAAAAACATAATGTAGCTAAGTAATCCTTGTCTACTAGGGATTTTGGGGCTAGATTCATATTTTCCTTCACTAGCTTTGTGGAAAACTAATTCCACTCAAGGATAGCTTCAACATTTTTAAATTCAATGGTCATTATCTCTAGTAAAATATCTTAATCAATTTCAATTTCCTTGAATGAAGAATTAATTTAAAGTCAAATAAATATGTTAACCTTGTCCCTCCATGCCATCAACAAGCAAGGATGTACAAGAAACAACAAAAATGAGATGTGCCACCTCAAAAGGAGGACACCTTCTAACGATAGTACATGCCATATGTATTGGTCTCCATAAGGTGCAAAATGCCTATCGATAAGGCACATCTATAGTAAGTATTATGTATGCCAATTTCACATACTACTAAGGCATAATGTAAACGGAGACAAGAAACCATGCACCCATCTCATGCAAATGTGTCCAATGCGCATATATCAACTAACAATGCATTAACAATAGTGTAGCATTGGAAGCCTTTCAAAAATGACATTTTCACTAGACACATAACTTCTTATCATGCTTAGCAAGGTACCATGTTTTCTTTAGATGTATATTTTCTGTAAGAAAGAATAACAATACCTTTTTTCCATTTAGCCGGATGCCTAGCAAACTCCTCAAAGGGCATGGAAGTTAGAGACACCAAGGAGTGGGCTAGTGATGATGGAGTCTACAATGCTAGCTCGAGTAAGCTACTCAAGAATATATGTGTGTATCATGTGGGTTCGAAATAAGGTATTTTTAAAATAGTATTTTTATACACTTTTTACATACATAAGGGTGTAATATAAATGGGTTATTTACAGATTGAATAGAAAAGGGCTATGTTTTATTTAGAAAAAATTCCAAGATAAGGATATTTATAAATAGGCCTTGAACGCACGTGATGTAGAGGATATACATATAGTAACTTCCCCAAGAATGCTAGCTCACTATTTTCTTTAGATGTTTATTATCTATAAGAAAGAATAGCACTACCTATTTTCCATTTGGATGGGTGCCTAGTGGACTCCTAAATGACATGAAAGTCAAGGACACCAAGGAGCAAGCCAATGATGGAGTCTGCAACACTCACTCTTTGTGTGCACCATGATTGTTCTTCTTTTGGCAATTTCTTTTACCTACATTGGAAACAAGAAATCAGTCGTGACTTAACAAGATAGATCCAAGTATAGTTGCTAGACATTCCTTTTCTTTCTCATTCCTCATTATCAAGGAATGTGTTCGAATGGATTTTGTTGCAATCAAAATTGTTGTGCCATATGCAAAAGAACCACAAAACACAACCTAGATACATATATATCAACCTTCAGTAGTCTCTGTCTCTGAAGTAATGCTATGATTGGCATTGCTTTTACACTTTCAACATCAGGTGACTCTCCTTTTGTTGGAGGAAAATATTTTGTTACTTTTGTTAAAAAACATGCACATTGAATTTTTTTTTTCAAGATATTAATATGGAAAGCATCCAACTTTTCCATGGGCTTTCTCTACATTATGCTCGAGGAAGTTACTATATATATATCCTCTACATCACGTGTGTTAAAGGCCTATTTATTAATATCCTTATTTATGAATTCTTCTTGAATAAAACATAACCCTTTTCTATTCAATCTATAAATAATCCCTTTATATTACACCCTTGTGTATGTAAAAAATGTATAAAAATGGTATTTTAAAAATACCTTATTTTGAACTCTAATGATTCACACATATATTTATGAGTAACTTACCCAAGACATTATGCACCTCTCGTGTATTTGCACCCTCATCCAAGTCTTTGGACCTTGTTGTGTCATGATGCATGATTTGTTAGCGTGTCTCTTATTTGAATCCTACAATCCAATAACAACACAATTGTTAATGAATGATCACATCAATATCACCAAGCATGAAAGAAAACTAGCACATGGTCTTATGCTTACTTTTCCAAAGCTCAACCTCTTGCTGAGGCATATCGCCCAATGGGTACTCTAACCACCATGGGTTGTGATGGCACTCCCATGATGTTATCCCCTGCTCTAGCACTATCTTGGAATACATATAACTATCAATGTGAAGTTCCATCCATAGCTTTAATAGAGGAAAGAGGACCATAATGGCTCCATTTGATAGGAGGCCTCTCAACCATTTACACCAAATAAACATCTATCCCCAACAACAAAAACAATAATCATACAAGTACATAAATCAAAGTCAACTTGTAAACCAATATTCACCTAGATTGTATCAACTTTGGCATCTTGTTAGAGTCTATAACATTCTTTATATCCACCAGAAAATGGGAGAACAGCTTCAAGATATGGAAACATCTCTAAACCTTAAAGAAAGCCTCGAACCCATTTGGCAAAATAATGACATCCACCTGCAACAACTAACAATGATTCACCAAGAAGGTGGTACTAGTATAACTCCCAGTGCATGTAAACCTAAAGTTTCTTTGGGCCATCCATATGTGACATGGAAGAGTATTTCTACTTTATGCATTCCAAAGTTGGTAAAATCTCCTTTTTTCTATTTGAAAACACAAAACATTGAGTAAGAAAGTTGGACATCACTCGATACATAGGATTGTGAGATATATAAGCATTCATTATAGTCACAAATCTTTAGCTTTTCCATGAAATATTCACACTACAAATGGCATATAGGTTGTCGTTTGTGATTGCCATCATCTTTTTCTTTCCCACCTGACCTGATAAAGCATTGAGAGAAACTCCGTACCATGAGAAAGGTTGGCAACGGCAATATATTTATAATCCTAGTCTCTAAGCTTTTCCTCCTCCTTTTTTATGAATTGTTATCCTTTTGTATCAAAATGGCATATGAAAATTGCAACTCTCTGAACTGTGACTCTTCCTTTGAAATTACAACAGTGTACTCATCCTACATTTTCGACAAGCCCATTTCTCAATAGGCATGCAATTAAAGCATATGAAAAATCTAATTAATATATTTTCTTTAGATTTCTAGCTTCCAAACAAGCAATGCTATCAAGAGATATAGTGACCCACGCCTTGCCATTCTAGTTTTTCCTTCTTTCTACATCATATTCTATCTCTACTCATCATCTTTCTGCAAGGGTTAACTTACCATGGGTACTTTCTTTATTAGTAATCCCAAACTTCTAAAATAATAAGACCTCATGGCTTAGATCGAGCTTCACATAAGCTCTTGTAACTTTACAAAATACAAAGGAAAATGTACGTTCAATGAAACATAACATTTTATAATTCACCACATGTGAGTAAATTGAGAGAATTGTGTAAGAGTATGCTAGAAATGACAAATTAAAATTTAATCATATAGATGCGCAACTAATACTAGACGTGATGCTAGAAATGACAAAGTAAAAATTAATCACATAGATGTGCAACTAATACTAGAGGTGATGCTAAATAAAGTAGGGGATAGAGATTGTAAATTCTAATGTTGCAAAGAAAGAGGAGTGTAGAGAAGGAAAGAAAGAGGCCTTATCTTAAAAATAGATTGAATAAGAATGATCAGTTGAGAGTTTATGAGAGTGAATGAGTAAAGAGTGGGTGAAAGAGAGAGAATGAGTGAGTGGGAAAATGATAGTTTATGAGAGAAAATGAGTGAGTGGGTGGCCCGGGGGGTCCACTAGGGTTTACCATATGGTACCACGTGAGTGTAAGGGAGGGGGGTTATTTAAGTGAATGAAGGTACATTTTATAAGGTAAGGTTCCATAAATAGGGGGTAGTTAAGGGGTATTTTTATCTATTTCTTGAACACAGGTAATGTCTCCTTATTACTACTAGTGACTCCCCCACGGTGGGTGGGTGAATGAGGGAGAATAAGTTAATTAGAGTTTATGAGAGAGAATGAGAGTGAATGACAATAAATGAGAATGAATGAGTGAATAAGGTGAATAAGTGAGAGGTTTAAGATAGAGTAAATGAGAGAGAGATTATGAGAGTGAATGAGTGAGTGGTGAATCTGTCAGAGAGAGAACTAGGAAGAGAGAAAGAGGAGAGAGAAAGACTGCAGAGGAGAGAGAAAGACTGCAGGAAGAGAGAGAAATAGAGTGACGAGGAGAGAGAAAGACTAGAATTGGAAAGAGAAAGACAGGAAAGATGAAGAAGCCATGGAAGCTTGGAGCAAGAAGGGAGAGAAAGATTGTAAATGTATTGATATGTCAAAAAGATGTGAAAAATTACAACTTCTCTCCTTATATACCAGTGTCAATGTGACATGGCATATCATTAGCATTCTAAGTATTCCCAGCTTCTTACAATCCATCCCTTCCCAAAAGTTTTTGTCCCCAAAAACAAAACTAGAAAGAGCTAAAGAAAATATGGATGGAACAGAGTACTACTCTGTTTTACAGCTTTACAAATAGGGAATGAGTGAAGAATTATCATTACAAGGGCTGAATTTGAAGTACGGAAAGTGGACCCTGCTATATACATGATTTGAAGAACCTTAGAAGCCATTGGAGCCATAGAATCTTCAACAAATAGTTCCAGAAGAAAGTAGACAGCTTGCTGAAATAACAGTCCCTGCTGGACCAAATCAGCCATAACTTTTGATAGAAGTGTCCAAATGAGGTGTACCACATACCAAAACGAAGCTCTTGAAGAGTACTTTAAGCTCATGTAGATAGCTCAATTCTGAAAATGAAGTATGACAAAAACTGTTCTAAAACAGCGTGCTGTCCTGAACCAGTCTGCACCAATACTAGCTCCATAAGCAATAGGCTTCAGCCACCAATGTATCCTTCAAGTATGGATACTCATCCAATATTGAATCAAGTCTCCAAGAAGCCTCTTCAGAGGGTAGACCTCTCCATTTAATCAAATATTCCACAATAGAACGTGATCGAAGCTTCTTCTCACGCTGACCTATAACAGCCTCTGGGATGTACTGAACGATACCATCTTCATCAATAGGTGGCAGCTCATCAACTAAATCCACTGGATCACCATAATAGGGCTTGAGCTGACTAACATGGAAGACGTTATGAATCTTTGTAGAAGAGGGAAGCTCTAGTCTGTATGCCAAATCTCCAATCCGCTTAAGGATCCTGTAAGGGCCATAGAATCTGTGGGCAAGCTTATTACTGGATCCATCTTTCAATGTAGAATACTTGGATTTGGGCACCTTCAACAAAACCAGCTCTCCTTCCTGGAACTCTAAAGGCCTCCTCTTCTCATCAGCATACATCTTCATCTGATCTTGAGCCTTCCTTAGATTCACCTTGCATTGCTGAAGAAGGGTCTGCATTCTATCCAACTCTTCCTTCCCATGAGGGTTGATCTTTTCGTTAAAAATGACTGTGGGTAGGGGCACCTTGTAACCATAAAAAGCCTCAAAGGGTGAAACTCCTATGCTCGCATGAGTGGAATTATTATAAGCAAACTCAGCCAGGTGTAACCAAGAATCCCATGAGGTTTGGACATCATAACAAAAATGGCAAAGATAAGTCTCCAACCATTTATTAACTCTCTCTGTCTGTCCATCAGTTTGGGGATGATAAGCCGTAGACGGAGCCAACTTGGTACCCATAGATGTAAATACCGCTTGCCAAAAGTTACTCATAAACTTTGAGTCCCTATCATGGACAATCACCTGCGGTAATCCATGCAATCTGAAAATATGCTCCATAAACTGGTTGGCCACCTAAGAAGCAGTAAATTGAATTTTTGTTGGGATAAAATGAGCTGCTTTGGTGAGTCTGTCAACCACCACATAAATACTATTCCACCCCTTCTTGGTAGTAGGTAAGCCAGTGATAAAGTCCATAGTAATATGAGTCCATTTACCCGTAGGAATAGGCAATGGCTGCAATAAACCCCCTGGCTTATGGGTGCTATCCTTATTTTGCTGACAAGGCATACACTTCATAACGAAGTCCTTGACATCTTTCCACAGTCCTTTCCAATAAAAGCTCTTGCTGATCCTGTCATAAGTCTTGAAAACTCCCAAGTGTCCAGCTAAAGGCGAAGAATGCATCTCCTCCATAATTTTTCGCTTGAAAGAAGAAGTAGAGGGAATAACAATCTTACCCTTCCACCAAATAAGACCATTTTTAAGCTGGTAATGTGAGTTTTCTTCCATGAGACCTTGCTGTAATTTCTGAAAGATTTGGCTGAATTCCTCATCTAAGAGATATGCCTCTTGTAGCTCTTCAATCCAATCACTATGTAATTCCGTCATGGCTGATACTTTGCAGGCCCACATACGAGAGAGAGAATCAGCTACTATGTTATCTTTGCCCCTTGTATGAGTGATGTCAAAGTCATAATTTTGTAATGTTGCTACCCACCGTCGTTGCTTTGGAGTAAGATTTGACTGAGTAAGGAAATACTTGAGTACGCGATGATCACTATGCACTCTGAATCGGCTGCCATATAAGTAATGGTGCCATTTCTTGATTGCATGCAGAATAGCCAACATTTCCTGATCATAAACATTCATGGCCATCTCCTTATCAGTAAGCTTACGGCTTTCAAATGCAATTACTCCATGCTCCTGAAGCAAAACAGCCCCAATGCCACGGCCACTAGCATCACATTGTATAGTAAACTCTTTAGAGAAATCCGGGCATACAAGAATAGGAGCGGAGGTAAGTAATTCCTTTAACTGGTTGAAGCTGCTATCTGCAAGAGAATCCCAAAAGAAAGCCTCTTTCTTCAACCTGTCAGTTAAAGGGGCTGCAATTGCCGCATAATGCTTTATAAATCTGCGATAGAATGAAGATAGACCAAGAAATCCTCTAAGAGAGGTAGTAGTAGTAGGCGTTGGCCAATCTTTTATGCATTGCACCTTCTTGGGATCAGCCTGTATTCCTTTTTCACTGACTATATGTCCCAAGTATTCCACTTTAGTCTACATGAAAGAACACTTCTTCTCCTTAGCAAAAAGCCTATGATGTCTCAACACATCAAAAACCTTCCTCATATGCGACAAATGATCCTGAAAAGTCTTGCTGTAGATCAAAATGTCGTCGAAGAACACCAAGACAAATTGAAAGAGGAAAGGTTGTAGAATCTTATTCATCAGGCTTTGAAAGGTAGTTGGAGCGTTTGTAAGGCCGAATGGCATCACCAAGAAATGGTAAAGCCCATGATCAGTCCTAAAAGCAGTCTTGACCTCATCACCCTCTCTCATGCGAATCTGATGATACCCTGATCTCAAATCAATCTTCATGAAGAATCGAGCCTCCTTAAGTTCATCAAGTAAATCATCTATCCTGGGTATAGGATACCTGTTCTTCACTGTTATCTTATTGAGATCCCTGTAGTCAATGCACATTCTGAAAGATCCATCTTTCTTTTTGACTAACAGGACTGGGGATGCATACGGTGAAGAACTTGGTTCAATGAATCCCATTTCAAGAAGCTCTTTGATTTGCTTGGCTACTTCCTCTGGTTCACATTTTGATAATCTGTAAGGTGGCTTATTGATCGTCTTTGAGTTGGGTTCCAAATCAATGGGGTGATCCACCGCTCTCTTAGGAGGCAATGAAGTAGGTACTTCAAATAGATCTCTGTACTCCTCAAGAAGAGCTGTCAAGGCTGGATGGTTTGCTGAATTATTGGGCTGATCCTGTGTTTCTTTGTTCAAATGCAATACAAATATCTGTGAGCACTTCTTGTACTCTTTCTTGAGTTGTTGAATGGTGATAAGCTGAAAATCAGATTTACTAGGGATCCCCTGTAAACGAATGAGCTGTCCATTGGAGAAAAACTCCATATATAACTGTGAGAAATCCATAGTAATCCTGCCTAAGGTCATCAACCAATCACAACCAAGTACAATATCTATGGGCCCCATTTCCAAAGTGATCAGGTTTACTTTGACTTCAAAATTTTCAGCCATCTGCAAAGAAACCTGTGGACAAATCTGTGTGCTGATTTCCTCTTCACCATTAGCCACTTGTACTCTAATGGGCTGCTGTAAGTCGGTGGGAACACAATTCAACTTGTACATAATGGATTTATTGACAAAACTGTGGGTACTGCCACTATCTATCAGGATGAACACTGGCTTTCCACATATGCTTCCCTTCATACGAAGTGTATTAGGGTTCTTAGATCCCGTCCAAGCATCCATAGAGATAGAACAATTAGTGGCAGCAGGCAACTCATTACAAAATCCACCAGGATCAAATGGGATATCACCGCCTGGATCAAAAGGAAAAGAGTCAGATAGATCATAGAAGTACTCCTGTCCACCATCATCCTCGAAATCTTCATTTTCAGCATTGATTGGGACTGCATTAACTTCATCTATGTCATTTTCAAGGTCCTCAAGAATTAGCATACTCTGAATTTTTGGCTTGGCATTTTTGTATACACACTTTGAAGCATGGTCAGGAGTATACTTTTCTCCACACTTGAAGCATAAGCCTTTGTCCTTTCTTTCCTTGTAAAGATCCATGGGAATATTTCTGGAATTTGTATTGGCTGAAGTAGACTTAGGCTTATTGTCACCTTGCTTAAATTCAACCTTTGGACTGTTTGCTGTCCTGAATTTGCCTTGAAGCCTAGAAGCATTAAATGGAGGATAAGTTGGTATCCGTAAGCTCCCACTAGGCATATGGTTGCTGCCATAATTGTTACCAACTTGTACTTACTTTAAAATAGTCCTTGGCTGTCCATAACTTGGCTGAAATGAAGACTCTTTCCTATACTTCCTTCCAAAGCGCTCTGCAAGCTCAATAGCCTTGAAAAGTGAAGTAGGATTATGCGCCATAACATCAGCTGACAAGGATGGTTCTAAACCATACATGAACTTGTGTAACTTGGCCTCATCACTGATGTTTTCCACATACATGGTCAAGTTGAGGAATTGGTTTGTATATTCTCTTACACTTAGGCTCCTTTGTTCCAAGTTATACCATCTTTGTTCTAACTTCTCTTTTTCAAGAGGTGAAACAAAGACTTCAGCCATAAGTGCCTTGAAAGCTTCCCAATTCTCAATAAGTACATTCTCTTTCTTGATATACCTCCACCAAGTGTGAGCAAATCCTTCTAAGTGGAGGGAGGCAAAATGTATCTTCATGTCATCAGTTTTAGGAAATATGTCGAAATAAGACTCCATCTTAGAAGTCCATTCCTCTAATTCTGATGGTGAAGATGACTGGCCATTGAATTTGGATAAAATAATTTTATCCTTGAATTCTCTATTATGGAAAGGTTGCTGTCCCAAAACTGGCTGATGGGAATTTCTAAGTACAAAACCCCCAAAATGAGATTGAAATCTTCCAACAGGTGGCTGAGAATTACCCTGTAATCTTCCTGTTGGTAAAGCACCCCTAGAATGCTGAGTATGCAGTCCAAAAGCTTGAGTATTGGCGCCGTTCAAACTGCCCAAATAGTCATCATGCCTTTGTGAAGCTTCTCCTACTTCATACTGACTATTGGGAATACCTCTTCTTCCAATGATTCCATCTCCATAACCATTTTGGTTGGATGGCTGAAGTGGGACTGAAGGGTCATTGTTTGAACAAGCCTTCTCATTAGCTTCTTTTGATCATGTTTGCGATGGCATCAATTGAGAAAATTTTGCCATAAGCTGAGCATTGGATTCTACTAATTTATCAATGGAAGCCTTGGTTTGGGTAGTTGATTCCATCAACTTATCAAGCGTAGACTTCGTTTGTCCATGAGATAAAACCATTTGCTCCATTGTAGACTTTGTTTGACCAAATGATAAAATCATATGCTCCATTGCTGACAAAATAGCTTCATGACGTTCCTTATGTCTTAGTTCATGGGCACATAAAGCGTCATTGAGAATACTAATCTCTCCTTGTTGATGCTCTTCAGGGTTCTCTTGAAGTGTGCTTTCCATCATAGAATCCCTGATTTGCTGTGCATAGTCCTCCTGGACCTTATTTTTGCCTTTATGCCCTGCCATACTAGTGCAGTCCTGCAGTACCCCCTGTCAGTAAAACGGCTATAACTTTGGCTAAAAAACTCCAATTGCAAAAATTTTTTGTGCGAATCGAAGCTTACAATGCCCTCTTCGAGATGAGCTATTGCACGCTATAACAAGTTTAGGACAGAAAATTCTGTAACTGAATTTTAGAGTCTGAACTGTCCAGTCCTGCACCCTGTTTAGACCTGTAAGTGCCCTGTTTTGACCCTGTAATGCAAGAAAGTAACCTCCAATGGCTACCAAACCCTGCAAAGGGGTATATGGGACCTGTGGGTACCCTGTAGTACCTGCACCTGTACTTCAGTATCAAAGGGTGTACCTGTATCCACCTGTAAATACCATGTGGGTAACCTGAAAATGCCCTGTTTTACCCTGTTTTACTCCAGTAGGTACTTGAGTCATTGGAAAGTCTTCAATCTTCAATTCTCCACTCGCTGTACCTGTGTGAGGGATAAAACGGCAGGACGGGCTCCCTACACGGGCTCCGAATCACCGGGAGGTGGGCAAAGTTCCCCCCAGGTTGGTTGGTTGCACCCCTTCGGGATCTTCGATAGTGAGGAAGGGTCACCTCTCTTTTGTCCCACTATCTCCCCCGGCATCCACCTTTTTCCTCGGTGGGAATATCAACATGGCAGAGGCTAGTGTACTAAGCAATCAGCATGATATGCATTTGAAAAATATTCATTCAGCCTTTCATGAGATGCAATTGATTGAGATAAAAGAACTTGAGATGGAAGAAGGGTTTTACCTATGCAATTCAGTGACTCACTGATTGCTAGTACTTACCCTTTACAATTTTCCAATTTAGGCAAAAGAGAATCAACCAATCAATTGGATAAGAGTAAGCAAAGGAATCAATCAATGTATTCAGTCCATAGGATTCAAATGTTATGCTGAAATCTCAGATTAAGGCCCTTCATTCACTGATTGAAGCTAATATGCATTAGGCAAGCATTGCATTCATGAATAGATGAATTCAAGCAAAGGTTGGCTGAGAATTTGATGAAAATGTTCAATTCTTTAATCTCTCAGTCAAATGGCTTAAGCTCAGCAATTGATTAATGAGAGAGATTAAAAATTGAAGAGAAATACCTTGACATGGTTGAAAATAACTTGCCAAATGCTTGATAGGGCTCCCGGTTGTCCAATGTTAGCAAAATAATCCATGAAGCTTGCTTATCTGATGGTAGAGACCAATCTTGAAGCTTCAAATGCTTGAAATTGAAGCATTAAACCCGTTTCCCCCAAATTTTTGCTCCATAGAAGCTCTTGATCTTCAATCTTAAGCCATCCCGTGCTTAATCCTTGCAATTTGTTGAAGAATCCTTGCTGAAATGATTCCACGGGCCAAAAGGATGAAGAATCTTCAAGAAATTATCAAGAAATGGAAGCTTGGGCTGAAGCTTTCATGGCTGCCCATGGACTGTTCACCTAGGGTTCAAGGGAGCTGAGGAATCTTCAAATGTTGCTGAGAATCTCAATGTGGCTGAAGATTTATGCCTGGAATGGATGAAGAAGAGTGCCAAGGCTGAGAGGAAGCAAGCTTGGAGCAGGGCAGGGCTGGAATCAGCCCGAAAATTGCGCTGCAATTTTCGGGGCTGTTTCTGGCCTGTATGCTGCCCAATCTTGAGCAATCTTATGCTCAATCTGAAGCTCTTGAAGTCAGGGATCTATTCCAGGTAGATTTTGGTCAAGAAGATATGAGTAGATCTTGGGGCTGAACCTCCATGAAACCTGCAGGAATTTCCAGGAAAGGGGAAAGAGAAACCCCTCTTTTCAAAGTAACCACAGTTTGTTCTCAAACTAAGCCCGGTTAACCATCCTTTACCCTAGTTACCTCCATTTTTGCATAAAATTTGATGACGTCCAGCCATTTAAGCCTTTACCCGCCATATCTGACCTTGGATATCTCCAGATGTAGTCATTGCTAACTGTCTTGTACCATTTTTGTCTGAAATTGGTTTTGAAATAGGAAAATGAGAGTGAAAATGGAAGAAAATAATGGATCAAAGACTGAAGCTCTGATACCACTTGTCAGAGAGAGAACTAGGGAGAGAGAAAGAGGAGAGAGAAAGACTGCAGAGGAGAGAGAAAGACTGCAAGAAGAGAGAGAAATAGAGTGACGAGGAGAGAGAAAGACTAGAATTGGAGAGAGAAAGACAGGAAAGATGAAGAAGCCATGGAAGCTTGGAGCAAGAAGGGAGAGAAAGATTGTAAATGTATTGATATGTCAAAAAGATGTGAAAAATTACAACTTCTCTCCTTATATACCAGTGTCAATGTGACATGGCATATCATTAGCATTCTAAGTATTCCCAGCTTCTTACAAGAGAGAACTAGGGAGAGAGAAAGAGGAGAGAGAAAGACTGCAGAGGAGAGAGAAAGACTGCAGGAAGAGAGAGAAATAGAGTGACGAGGAGAGAGAAATACTAGAATTGGAGAGAGAAAGACAGGAAAGATGAAGAAGCCATGGAAGCTTGGAGCAAGAAGGGAGAGAAAGATTGTAAATGTATTGATATGTCAAAAAGATGTGAAAATTTACAACTTCTCTCCCTTCTTGCTCCAAGCTTCCATGGCTTCTTCATCTTTCCTATCTTTCTCTCTCCAATTCTAGTCTTTCTCTCTCCTCGTCACTCTATTTCTCTCTCTTCCTGCAGTCTTTCTCTCTCCTCTGCAGTCTTTCTCTCTCCTCTTTCTCTCTCCCTAGTTCTCTCTCTGACAGAATCAAAGAGAATGAGAGTGAATGAGTCAATGAGTGAGTGAATATGAGTGTATGAGTGAATGAGAATACTATTATTGATTGATTTTATCCTCACAATATGTTATATTGTATTTGAAAATAGAGGCATGGTTCATATGCTAGAAATGAAAAATGAAAAATTAACCACATAGACATAGTAGAGGTGATGCTAAATAAAATTAGGGATTAGAGATGGTGCATGCTATTGTTGAGAGTGAGTAAATGAGGGTGAATGAGTAAGTGAGAGAGTGAATGAGAGTTTATGAGGCAAAATGAGCGATTGAGTGAATAAATGAGTGAGTGATGGTTTTTGAGAGAGAATGAGTGAGAAGTTATAAGAGAATAGGTTTGTAAGAAAGAGAAGTATGCTAAAATGTATTACAAAAATACTCCCTATTTTAGCCCTACTTAGAGCATGCCATAGAGTTTTCAAAACCCTCCTTTCAATCACTTATAGAAATAGGTAAATAAATCCCCAAATAGTCCACAAATACCCTCTTCTTGGGTACACAAAGTTTCTTGAGAATAAAGATAAAAAGATTATAGATTTGGAATTAATGTGAACAATACTAATGTTACCCCTATTTTACTCTATTTATAGCAATGAAATTCCTATTGTTTTGCCTTAAAAAACCCTCATATGCATCAAAGATATGGCTCACATTTTTGTCGTAGAAAGTCCCATGTACTATCCCTCTTGTCTCCTCTTCAATATCATCCCTTCTCTTTCCCTCTCCCACACAAAGCATGCAACCCTAGATTAGTAAAAGTTCCAGCCCTAGATTAGTAAAAGTTCTCTTTCTTCCTAGCATCCACATATCTTGTTCTTCACATTCAAAATCAGTCCCCCATAAGGCTTTCCCAAAGCCACTACAAGTCTTTCCTCAAGTCTCCTACTCTAGGTCAAGAATAAGGTTTGACTTACCTCAAGTTCCAACATGACTTAATACTTATCCCTCTTCATGAAAAGCCCAACACTTGTATTTTTCACACACAGATTTTTTCTTGAAGTATTTAAATTCCTCATAAAGCCTTGTATATTATATACCACATGCATGTCACTGAGCTCTTTGAGAAGAGACTCTTCTTATGATTTCAACTCTTGGATGTCTAGTCATTACAACATCCAACCCTTGTAAACTTGCACATCCTCTAGTATACGCAACACTACTCAATATTGGGCCAATGCTTTTTATTTAATGCTTTTCATCCACCACAATTGGTCACTCCTTGCTCTCAAAATCTTGCAAATCAAGATAGTCCTATGTAAAATTGCTCATAACTTTCCAATTATAACTCGAATCATTGAGTTGTCTGAAGGAAAACAATAGTTGCAATTCCAAACAATAATTTTTTATGGAGATTATAGTCAAACTATATAAGTTGATGCCCCATAAAAACTCTGCATAGCTGGTTCTCTTGTTTTTGTAGATGTAGTCTACTACAGACATCAACATTCCAAAGCATATATCTTACGTGTACTTACTCGATTGACTACCCAACTTAGTAGGGATCTTCCTTAGGTATGAAAGTATATTTTGGATATGTTTTCTTTCATTAAAGGCTCCCCAATCAACATAAAATTTCAAGTTATTAAAGCTATCCAAAATTATGAACTACAACAATCTACTTTGAAACTTGTATGTACCATACTTATAGCACTCTTACCATAGCCACTCTAAACCGTCTCCTCCTCTAGCATATGCCCGACTTATTAGTCTTTAGCAAGTTTAGAACCCCTTGAACCATCCAAAAATCCATCCTCTTCATTACCTTGTTTGGTACATGTCTCCGAGTCTTCTTTGTCATAAGCATCAAACTCTTTTCTTTTGAACAATTTGAGATATTTCCTTGCAATAGGTATCCTCAAGTCTATACCATCCAAGTCATATAGAGAATAAGTGGTTATCATGAACATTATTCAATATATATGGACCAAACCATATCTTGGACACTTTCCTAATAGTGTTATGTTGGTTGTCTGGACTGCTATCATAAACAAGCACCCAATGTGCCTCTGATATAGTTCTTAGTTTGAACATGTGCTTTTTATCAAACCTTTCTTTATTGCTAAGCATTGTTTCCATCAATCTTTCAATTGTTATCTCTATGTCTTCTCGTCTTCTCTCTAGCTAAGGAACTCAAAGGGCAAGCAACTCTTTGCTAGACATCCCATCCTCTTAAGGCAAAACACTCCAAGTAGTAGCAACCTCTTTAGCCGACATAATCAATTTTTTCCCATACATTAATTCAACTACCACGTACCCTATTATTTCACTATGTGTAGTGTGATCAACCCATAATGTGTATAGCGACAACTATGGCCACTCTTTCACTCTATCTCTACACGTCTTTGCTAATGCCTTGATTATATGAGGGTGCCTCCTTTCAATTTTTCCATTACCCTTTAGATTATATGCTGATATCAATGCAATCTTCAAACCAATCAGAAAAAGAAATCTCAAGCCTCATCTACATCAAGCTCCCCTCTATTTGTGGTAATCTTACCTACACAACCATAGTGACAAAATACTTCTTGAAGTAAAAACCTACATATAGCATTTATCAGATTGACCTGCAAAGCTCTTCATTCCGCATGATTAGTCAGATCCTCACACGCATAATATACCTCATTTTCCAAAGTCCTGTAGGCATGGTCACAAGAACAACAACCCATTTATAATGTGTGTATAAAGGGTAGGTTGGCTATAAAGCATCTCTGTGCTCAAGTATTGACTAATTTTCAGCCACTCTCCCTCATATAGCTTTTCTTGAAACATCTCTAGTACTGAAATATAACATTTGTACTCTTTTTCCTCTATCATCTATGCTTTTTCTATCACTAACTTAGGGGGGTCACTCAAAAATATATAAACATATCATGTGGGTTCAGGAAAAAGGATTTTAAAAATGTCAATTTTACACAATTTTACCATACAAAAGGGTGCCATATAAAGGCATCATTTACAAATTGAATACAAAAGGGGGGTATGTTTTATTTTTCAAAAATTCATGCATAATGGTACTTTTAAATAGGCCTTCAATGCATGTGATGCAGATGGTTTACATATACTGTTTAACCCCCTCAGATTGTTGTAAACATTTTTCCTATTGTTGATATGCTCACTATTACAATAACCATACGTGTCAGTCCTTCTATTGTACTAATTATATTAATTGCCATCAATACATTTTCAACTATAACTTTACTCTCATGACCATTATCCATCATCTCATCTTCATCCTCAAATTGTGTCTTGGATAACATATCAATCACCATTTAATTGTTTTTCCTAGCAATCTATTGAAACTTAAAATTTAAAGACTTGATATATGTAATCCATCTCAACATGGCAACATCTATAGTAGCACAACTTGCAATAATTCCAAAAAGCCAAATAGTCTATCTCAACTACAGGTCCATCAATGAAACACTCTTTATCACATTTAAGGGATGTAACAACACCCATAACTCCCTCTTAACCTATGGATCTCTCTCTCTCTCTCTCTCTCTCTCTCTCTCTCTCTCTCTCTCTCTCTCTCTCTCTCTCTCTCATTTAAAACCTTCACTCCAAAACTAATTGCATACATGTTTTCATCATCATCATCTTGACCTATTGTTGAACTAGTCGCAATAGGGCTTCTCTCTCTCTCTCTCTCTCTCTCTCTCTCTCTCTCTCTCTCTCTCTCTCTCTCTCTCTCTCTCTCTCTCTCTCTCTCTCTCTCTCTCTCTCTCTCTCTCTCTCTCTCTTTGTGTGTGTGTGTGTGTGTGTGTGTGTGTGTGTGTGTGTGTGTGTCTCTCTCATTTAAAACCTTCGCTCCAAAAGTGATTGCATACATGTTTTCTTCATCATCATATTTACTTATTGTTGAACCAGTGCCAATAGGGCTAGTGTCCACTAGAATGACAATGGGTCTTCCATTTGAGTAGTCAGCCTTCCTTTAGGTAGGCACATTCCTCAACAATTTCTTTAATTTTATCATTTCCTTATTTTATTTTCTATTCCATTAGAAATTTTTCCCCTTATGCAATAGTTGATAAAGGTCATTAGTAGCCACATGCAAAATGTGGTATCCAAATGAGGTAGAATACATATGCCCCTAGAATTCTCCTTACCTCCGAAATAGAATTACAAGTCCCCAACATCCTATTGATTCCATCAACGTTTACTAGATGGTCTTCTACCATAAGTCCCACACATGACACTAACAATTATCATTTTATCTACTACAAATATAGACATTTGATTAGAAAGAGTCAAACGAACATCTTTTAGTCTAGCTAGAATCTAGTTAGCAATGTGACTAGCAACAAACTTCTTGCAACCTTGTTCATTCAACGGATCCCTTAAAATTGATTGCTTAAACACAAAATCAAACATTTCATCACTATTTGGTGGCAATGGCACTGCAATCGATTTCACTTTCTTGTCCACTATTCTATAGTTTTTCCCACCACTGCTTCATTTTTTAGCCCTTTCATTTAGACAGAGCCCTTCTTGCTTAGCAAACTCTTCTATCTCTTGAGACATGTCCGATGAGAAAACTTGTACCACACTATTTTCAGTCATATTTTCACCTTTCAACATTGCTGAAAATTTAACCATTTTATCCACAAAGTTTAACCCATCAAACATACCAGTAATGAACTCATCTCTACTACCAACAAGCCATGTTTTTTCAGTCCTACATACACAATTTTTTAGCCTTGTTCATAGACTCAATCTTTTAAAAACATGTGGAACTTATTGTAAATTCAATAAAACTGATAGAAAAAACATGTGTGCACACAACAAGAGGTGAGAGCTTCCCCACTAGCACCACTATAGTTCTACCTTATAGTATTACTCACTGGAAACTTGGTTCCTTGAACTCTATTGTGTCTGGTAGTAGTAGAGAATCCCTTAATGTGTCTCTATTCATGGGATGGTTCATGCATATAGCTAAGAATTGGATAGCTCTTTTTCCATAATTACTTCTAACCTGAGTATAATCCAATCCATCATCCAACACCTTTTTTTTCATATAAGCAACAACAATGTATGGCTGTCCCAAAATAAGCGGATAAGGAGAACTACCTTGTAAAAAAAGATGATTTTTTTATATCACCAATACACTCACATTTAAATAGATTACATAAAGATCTAATGAAGAGTTATTTTTTGCTTGCATCCTCCATTTGTGATCACAATCGACCATCCATTGGTCATTTTCATACAAACTTTTGACTATCACATTAATCTCTTGGTCATGGTCAATGGGCACAATACTTGAAAGAGTCAAGTTCCCCAATTTTCACAACTATTTTTGTTGTTTCTCAAGCCTAATGATTACATGTATAAGACTTTTAGAAATCAATCCTAAAGTTTCATGATTAATATAATGCATGTGCCTTACTTCCCTTTGTGTATTGTTGTAATTAAATGCTTTTCCAACCATTGCATGAGCTTTAACACAATCATGAATAACTTTTTCAATATAAAAAATTTCCAAAACAACACATGTATCATCCTCATAATTTATATGTATGACCTGCAAACTAGGCTCTTCTTCCTTGTACAACATAGCATGTGTTGCTTCACCATGAAACTATAGTTTCCTCTTTATGATATTGATAATTTCATCGTGAAATTCTCTTTTGGCAATACCAAGTACTTTTCAAAGAGTAAACTCAACCCTACTATTTAAGATGTTCTCTTAAAGCACTTTGTTCAAGTTGGTTGCAATCTCCATATCTGAATGCAACTTGTACCATGGTTTTTTTTTTGTTTTTCTTTTTATCTTGCTTTTTCTCTTGAGATGCATCTTTCACCACATGGTCTAGAGTAGGTCTAGTAGAAGGCTTAAGTTGATCCAAATTTCCTCAAGTCACTCTCTTAGAAGTATTTCTATTATTCTCATCCCTTTTCCTTTTCTCTTCCACAATCACGTATTTGTTTTGCAACTTGGACAAATAAGTATTCGGTGAAAAAGAATCAATCGGTTTTTCCCATCCTATTATCTCATGAATGTTTTTTCTTGCACTAGCTAATTCATCCCTAGATACTTTATCCTTTTTAGCTATATGCATTTTCATGAGCCTAATTCTTTGCTTTGCTACCGGATTTACCACTTCTAGGGGCCTTTTCAATTTGTAGCCCAAAATTGGTAGCTTCCACATCCGCATATGCATTCTTGATAGCCATATCCTCATGTGTTTTTTGCATCCCACCTTTCCAAAATTTCAGGTCAAGTGGAAGACTTGTCTTTATTCAGATGTTTGCAATCACACCTACTTCAGTCTCTTTGCAAGGAGCAGTGAGGGCTCAAGACAAGAATCCCATAAGCACAATAGGAGGATATGCTACCTAGACTTTCCTATAAAGAATTGTACTTGCTTGTCATTTTCATATGAGATGAATGCAATGTCATTTTCATGTTTCTCCTCAGCATAGCATACTTGATGATTGCCATTTTCTCTTGAGTCAAGGTTCTTGATCTCTATCATGTCAGTGTCTTCATGTGTCTAGTCAAGGTCAATGAGCCACCATAGTTGCCATGCTCTAGATCCTGTGCTTTTACATGGTATCAAAGCACAGCTGAGCATGGCTTAGCATGACTCAAGTCCTCTCTTTGCTCTCTTAGTTCTCCTCCATCATTGCCTAGCTCAAGACTAGCTCAAGGCTAACTCATGACTTCATAATCAGCTCCATTCCCACCTTTAGCTTCACTCAAACTTCTTATCTGCCATAGCCAAACAACACATAGCTCTAATTGAGCTCTTGGATCTTGCAATAGAGGCATTATATCTACACACTTCCTTCTAAGGAATGTCCCTGACTTCAAGGCACTTCATCCTGTCATAGAAATTGTGGCATTGCCGTTTTCTCAGCTTGCTGCCTCATTCTGTGCATGTCTGTGTCTGTACAATGGTGTGCTCTCTACACTACGCAATCTGGCAAGGGATTGTAGGGCTTTGGTAGCCTATCTACCAAGCTTCATTTCTATATAAATTTTTTTGAAAATGATCAACTATCCAACTCACACAGTGTGAAAAAAAAGGCTACCTAGAAACCCTAACTGCAGACTTCATAGCCAAGAGTACTCAGCATCATCCTTTTACCTCATTTTCTCTCTCCTAACATTTAATCAGTCCATTTCCACTCTGATGTGACTAAATACTAAAGTTCCAGCACCTACTCTCACATCAAATCATTGAGGAAGGGAGTTCATGCAGATTTGCAAGCATTTTAAGAAGAGTCAAGCATAGTGTCTCTTGACACTTATCCAGTGACTCTTATCACTCATGTCAGATTTGGCTTACACTAGATGTGAGATTTTTTGGGCTACTCCAGCATCAAATCAAGGAGGGGAATACAACTTGAAGACTCATTGAAGATTTTAAGATCTCTCAAGCATCTGGCTCCACAAGTATCTCTTGATACTAGTCACTTAGTGCTTTTTGGGTACTTGTGCTTGTTAGCACATTCAAGATAATTTATTTTGCTGAGAAATTTGGAGCAGATTTGCTGCTATCCCTACAAATCCAACATGGGAAAAGACTCTCCAATAGCTTGCTTCAAAGGAATCGAGTTTCACACCTGGCAAAACCCGCATCAAACTCATCCTGATGAAGAAGGGCCTATGGGCCATTACCACTGGAAAAGAAAATAAGCCTTGTGATGCGGACTTGGAAATCACTTGGCAAAAGAATGATGATAAGGCTCAGGCAATTATCAAACTAGAGCTAGATGACAGTTATATCCACCATGTGGATAACTGTGATACTTCATAGGATACATGGAAGAGACTTGACACTTTGTTTGGTGCACAGTCTAAGTCATCAAAGTATGGTCTCTTGATTGAATTTTTCAGAATTGAAATGAAGTCCAACACATCATTTGCCACACATCTAAATTACATGGATAGACTTCTAACCCAGCTTTCAAGAATCAACATTAAAATGGAAGAAGATCTTTGCATTGGCGTTCTATTCAAAAGTTTTTCTCCTGAATATAATAATGTGTCAACAACTCTAATCAATATGCCAAACCCTAAGCTTGTTGATATCCAAGCATCACTGTTAGAGGAGGATAAGAAGCTAAAAACTAAGGAAGAACCAAGCACCTCTAGAGATGAACAAGCATTATATGTTGGCAACAGGTACAAAGACAAGAAGGACTAACTTTTCTGTGATTTTTGCAAAAGGACCGAACACACTGAGAAGTTTTTCCAACCTTTTTTATGTTAATGTTGGTTATCGGTAAACCCTTTTTGGGCGATAGTTCCTAGAAAGAGGTCCCAAAAGGCCTATCTAGTTGTTGTTAAAGAAGAAGAAGAACATGGAGCAAAAGAAGAAGAAGAAGAAGAAAATCACTAGGAGAAGGACAAACCTCATCAGCCCTTCTATTTAGATAGACTTTTTTAGCCGTGTATTGCCTAGCCCTAATGCTTCTGACATAAGCTTGTAAACTCCTCATGTAGTCTTATACTACAGCCTCTGTACACTTTGTGAGGCCCCTGCTATAGCCTCTAGATGTCCATCATGTTTATGGTACCCAAACTTAGCATTTTCTGCGACAACCTCTCGTGGTTGCCATGTTTATGGTGTGCCCACACTTTGTAGGTGTTGCTTTCACTAAAGCCTCTACACGCTTTGTACTTCTGGTTGTGATTGAGGAGGGGTGTTGAGATGTTTGCAATCACACCTACTTCAATCTCTTTGGAAGGAGCAGTGAGGGCTCAGGGTAAGAATCCCATAAGCCCAATAGGAGGATGTGCTACGTAGACTTTCCTATAAAGCATTGTACTTGCTTGTCAGTTTCATATGAGATGAATGTAATGTCATTGTCATGTTGCTCCTCAGCATAGCATACTTGATGATTGTCATTTTCTCTTGATTCAAGGTTCTTGATCTCTATCATGTTAGTGTCTTCATGTGTCTAGTCAAGGTCTATGAGCCACCATAGCTGCCATGCTCTAGATCCCATGTTTTTATAGTCTCCCTCAAATGAAATTTTCCCTTGTTCTAAAAAATCAGATTTCTTTCTAATGAATCCTGATCCAAATCACTCTCTTGCCACTCATGCAAAGGGTTGTCATACCAAAGGCAATGACGAGCAAATCCCTTTGTGGTTGGACCCTTAGGGGATGTAGCTTGCTTCTTTTCATCAAGATTTACAACCTTAAGCTGCAATTCATGCATCTCATTGAGACCAACTTGTTCATAACATCATGCATCTCTTTGAGACCAACTTGTCCATAACATCATTCTTAGAGGAGGTAAAATCATAGGCCCATGTTGTTTCATTGCAAGCTCTATTAGCTTATTGAAGACTGTAGGCATAACCCCAACATACAACCTAGACCTTCTTCATTGCCTCTTAACAAGGGTAGGAAAACATCTTTTACGTTGTGCCAATCATTTTTCAGTCCTACTTTTGTTGTATCATCTTCCTTCTAGGCTTAGTTATAAGATAGGATCTATAGCTTGCAAAAATAACTCTACATTTTGAGCCTCTAGAGCCTATTGCTCAAAGCTATCCACTTGCTTGTACATGTGCTCAAACTCGTGCAAGAACTCTATGAGACTGCAAGTCCTTTATTAATAATCTTAGAACCCACTCCATAAAAGTTCTCTTAGTAACCAAAGTCAACATCCTTAATAAAACATTATTCTCTTAATGCTTTCTTGAATTCAGTCAACTCACCAACTTTCATGTACAACACAATGATGTGTGTTTTCCATTCATGCACTGTGAGATGTACAAACCTACTGTAAGTAATATTTGCAACCCCCAAAAAACCATATTTTTAGAATATAGCTTTAGATAGGCCGAAAAAATTTGAGCATCAAATAATTTTAGTTGGCTTTCAACAACATGGAAAGCTTTTATAACCACAGATTCTTGATTCATATGCACTAATAATTTTGCATCATCACATGATCCTATAGAGGGGCCCAAAGCATCACCCATCTTTCAACTCGTCTAATGGCCTTCACATTGTGTTGGGGTGAGATTAAGTTGATAGCATTAATCACAAGGATTCAAAGAGAATAGTTATAGAGAATAGGGATAAGGAAGTTCATGAAGAAAGAAGAGAAAATGTATTTGAAACACCAAAATCAGACCAAATCTATTTTATTGAAGTCCTTGAATTAGATCTTAGTTAGTAAAGAGAAACCCTTACAAGCATGTCTCACTCAAACTCTATCTGTTGAGATATCGAGCTCCACTCGTGATACGCCAGGGTGACCGTTGTGTATTTATGTCACCGACTTGTCAGTTGCAGACGCGGTTGGTACACTGCCCATGAATAATAGCTACATGATAGCTATCCTTATCTACTCTAGTTCGTGGCTCAGTTAGTATGCCACCTTAGTTAGTTGAGTTTGGTTTGAGACCCATATATAGGGTTCTTCTATTTCTTTGTATGAGAGTTCTTTTGGCTTACACAACTAAGAAGAGGAAAACTGTTTTCAGCCTCCACCCTTGTGTGTCTTCCCCCATTGTGCAAGCAAGAAAGCTTCAAGCGAGACTCCTTCCTTCTCTCCCACAATCTTGACATGGTATCAGAGCCTTGTTCGTGGTAAGGAGCTCAAGAAAGCAAGCCAAGCTCGCGGTGTTCTGGTAAGAGGAGCAGTGTTGCTTTCATTTTCTGTTTTGGGAGCAGATCTCTGCAGGTAGCACAGCCGGAAAGTGCAGGAGTGCATTGTCTCAGGTTGAGACGCCCTTCGCGGTGAAGCAAGAGGGCAGTATATGCTGCGGGTGAGGGCTTTAGCCCTCGGCGACCTTGTTTTTTTGATTTGAGGCCATTTCGGGGCCTGTTTTGGAGGCGAAAGTTTTCTGCACGCACTCAGGAAAAGGCCCAGTTTTATGCTGTGCAGCCACTGTTCTACAGGTCGGTGAATAGTTACTGTAAAATTTGCATTGTATGCTTGTGCGCAGAGACATTGGGAGTTACAGAATCATCCCTGCTGCCTGTTGATGCAAAATTGTCACTAGGAAGTGACTGTGTGGTCAAATACCACTTTCGCCAGTTTTGCAGATTTTCCCTTGTGAGGGTGAAGCTGTGGTTTTTGCAGTGACAGAATTTTTTGCAGTCTTCTGTAATGGCATCTGATTCTCTTTCACAGATTGTCACTGAAAAGCTTGACAAGAACAACTTCCAAGCATGGAAGTTTAGAATGACGAATTTCCTTATGGGAAAAGGATATTGGGAATTTGTTGCAGGAAATGAAGAAGAACCAGTTCTTCCTGATGTTCCCAATCAACAGCAAATGCAGGCATTTAAAGCATGGCATGAGAGAGCCAGGAAAGTTATGTATTGGCTATCTATCAACATTTCAGACTCTATGATTGTGCATATTCAGGATGCAAGTACGCCAAAGGAGGCATGGGATACTTTGTCAAAAATGTATAGCACAAATACGCAAGCCAGGAAAATGCAGCTCAAGCAAGAGTTGCACAATGTGCAAAGAGAAAATATGAGCATCAACGACTACCACATGAAGGTGAAGAAGATTGCAGATGCACTTGCTTCCATTGGGTCACCAGTGGAAGATGATGATTTAGTTTCTGTGACCTTGAATGGTCTAGGAAAGGATTATGCACAGTTTCGGACATCCATTTCAGTTCATGAAAGATTTCCTGATTTTGAGGAGTTGATTGCTCTTCTAATTTCTGAGGAACAGAGAAATGGTGGTGCATCTTCTTCAGGAGGAACTTCAAAAGAAGCTGTCTTCTACTCAAATGCTGGAAGAGGTAGAGGCAAAGGCAGAGGAGGCCGATTTGGAGGCCATGGTAGAAATCAGAATATGCAGCAAACTCAAGAAAACCAGTCCTATGGAGGAGGACGTGGTAACTCTAGAGGCAGGGGGAGCCAAAGAGGTCGTGGTGGATGGCAAAGAGGTCAAAATGCAAACAGTAATGTTGAATGCTACTACTGTGGTAAAATGGGTCATATGGCTAAAGACTGCTATAAAAAGCAGAATGACATCATGAATGGAAAACTGCAACAAGGGAATTATGCATCTTCTAGCAGACAGGGTGATGACAGAAATGAGCATTTGTTCATGGTGCAGCACATGAACAATTCTGTGACAAGTGCAGAAGAAAGCAATGATGTATGGTATGTTGACTCAGGTGCATCAAACCACATGACAGGTCATGCAGAATGGATGGAGGATGCAAGGAAAATGGAAAAACCAGGATTTGTGGAGACTGGTGATGATACTGCACATCCTATTGTGCAGATTGGAAAAATTCCCTTGTCTATGCAGGATGGGAAAAAGAAATACCTGTCCGATGTATTTCATGTCCCGAATATCACCAAGAATCTGGTTTCTGTCGGTCAAATGGTTGAGCAGGGCTTGCAGGTCAGATTTAATCCTCATGGATGCTTTGTTGAGGATATGAAAAATAAAGGTCGCTTGATAGCAAAAGGAAAGAAGAAGGGCAGAATGTTTACGTTGGATGCAGACATGTCTGAATTGAGTGCAGCAATGTTTGCACATGGGACCGGTGTAGTTGCAGATATTGATATCTGGCATAAACGCATTGGTCATGTTAATGTACATCGACTTAAATCAATGCAGGCCCAAAATATTGTTGCAGGATTGCCAAAATTCAAGGTTGCAGAAATGCATAAGGTATGTGAAGCCTGTCAGTATGGAAAATAGGCAAGGAAACCATTTCCTAGACATGTTCAAGAGAGTGAGAAGCCATTGGAATTAATCCACTCTGATGTGTGGACTACTAAAGCTGCATCTCTTGGAGGCTGTCATTATTTTGTCACTTTTATTGATGACTATAGCAGAAAAGTTTGGGTGTATTTTATGAAAAAGAAAAGTGAAGTTTTTGGGCATTTCAAAACCCTTAAAGCTATGGCTGAAAAAGAAACAGGTCTGCAAATAAAATGCCTAAGGTCAGATGGAGGGGGAGAGTACCTCTCAAATGAGTTTGCAAAGTTCTTGCAGGAGCATGGCATAAAGCAGCAATATTCATGCAGTTATACCCCACAACAAAATGGAATTGCAGAAAGGAAAAACAGGCATATTGGAGAGGTATCTCGTGCCATGCTCAATGAAAAAGACTTGCCAGATTTTTATTGGGCTGAAGCAGTTGCTACAGCAGTCTACATAATGAACAGGACTCCCACTGCAGCAATACATGGAATGACTCCAGAGGAGAGGTATACTGGTAGGAAACCAGATATTTCTCATTTGAAAATTTTTGGTTGCATTGCCTATGTATATGTGCCAGATGAGCTGAGATCCAAGCTGGATCCAAAAGCTGAGAAGTGCATCTTTATTGGTTACTCTCTGCAGCAAAAAGGGTATAGATGCTATAACCCTTCTACTCGTAAGTTTACAGTGAGCAGAGATGTTGTTTTTGATGAGATGAGTAGCTGGTATAAACCAGTAAATGTGATTGATGATGTAGATGCACAAAATGGTAATGCTGCACAGAATTCACAGCAGCAGTCACAAAATATTAGTGGACCTGGAGCGTCCTCTAGCAGTGGTTCACATTCTTCGCCATGGACAGGCAGATTGAGATCAGGAGAATCTTCTCAAAGCAATGCAGATAGTGGTATGCAGGTATCACGAAAAGGAAAAGAGAAGGTTGATCAGCCCATGTTTGATGTGAATGCAGGTCACTCTTATGTGGATGGTGAATCCAGTGGCTCAGAACAGAGCATTGATGATGAGTTGGGTATTCCTTCTATTGTTACACCTGGAATAAGGAAGACCAGGGATGTTTTGAGAGCACCTGGGAGTGAACCCACTTTGCGCAGGACTACCAGAGCTAGGTATCCTGTGGATAGGCTGAAATATGATGGATTTACAGCCATTCACTATGCATATATGGTCAAAGTGATACAGGAACCAGAACCCACTTCTTTTGAGCAAGCCATGGGAAAAGAAAAATGGGAGAAAGCCATGGATGAAGAAATGGATGCCTTGGAAGCAAATGCTACATGGGAATTGGTACCTTTGCCTAAAGGTAAAAATGCAATTGGCTGTAAGTGGGTTTATAAGGTGAAGCACAATGCAGATGGTTCTGTGAACAGATACAAGGCAAGATTAGTAGTCAAGGGGTATGCACAAACATATGGCATTGACTATGAAGAAACATTCAGTCCAGTTGCAAGGATGGCAACTGTAAGAGCAGTCATTGCTATGGCTGCATCAAAGGGATGGTCTTTACATCAGATGGATGTAAAGAATGCCTTCTTGCATGGTGATTTGCAAGAAGAGGTCTATATGGAGCAGCCACCAGGTTATGTGCATGCTGTTCATCCTGAGTTTGTTTGCAGGTTGAAGAAAGCCTTGTATGGCTTGAAGCAAGCACCTAGAGCATGGTCTGACAAGATAGGACAGTATCTTGTCACTATTGGCTTTCAGATTTCCAAGGCAGATTTCTCACTTTATGTGAGAAAAACAGAGAAAGGTATTATGCTACTTGTCATTTATGTTGATGATTTGATTATGACAGGTGACAGTGATGAAGATATCCTTCATGTGAAAATGCTATTGAAGCAGAAGTTTGAGATGAAGGATTTGGGAGAGCTGCGTTATTTCTTGGGCATTGAGGTGATTAGATCACCAAGTGGGATACAGCTCTTGCAGAGGCAGTATGGATTGGACATGCTGTCCAAATATGGGATGACAGGCTTAAGCCTATTTCAGTTCCTTTGGAGCAGAATGTGAAGCTGAGCACAGATGCAGGTGAGCTTCTAGAAGACCCTACTATGTACAGACGCATAGTAGGAAGTTTCATTTATATGACTATTACCAGGCCAGATTTGAGCTATGCTGTTGGATTGGTAAGTCAGTTTATGCAGGCTCCAAGGAAACTACATTTGGATGCGGCTAGACGCATACTCAGGTATGTGAAGTCCACATTGCAGTATGGACTATTTTATGAGACTGGGGTTCAAATACAGTTGCATGGATACACTGATGCTGATTGGGCTGGTAGTATTTCTGATAGACGATCTACCAGTGGATATGTGTTCTCTTTTGGGAGTGCTGCAGTGACTTGGAGCAGCAAGAAACAGCCTACAGTTGCCTTGTCGAGCACAGAAGCTGAGTACAGGGGTGCAGCAATGGCTGCATGTGAGGTAGCTTGGTTGCATAAGCTACTTTATGATATGCATCAGTCTACAGATGGACCAGTTGTCATTTACTATGACAACATGAGTAGTATACACTTGGCAAATAACCCAGTCTATCATGCTAGAACAAAGCACATTGAGGTGCATTATCACTATGTGCGGGAGAGGGTTTTACTAGGTCTTATTGATCTAGTTTATGTCAGCACAGAGGATCAGGTAGCTGACATATTTACGAAGGCATTGGGCGCAGAGAAGCTGCGCAAGTTCAGAGACCTGCTTGGTGTGCAGGAATTGGGATTGAGCTCGAGGGGGAGTGTTGAGATATCGAGCTCCACTCGTGATACGCCAGGGTGACCGTTGTGTATTTATGTCACCGACTTGTCAGTTGCAGACGCGATTGGTACACTGCCCATGAATAATAGCTACATGATAGCTATCCTTATCTACTCTAGTTCGTGGCTCAGTTAGTATGCCACCTTAGTTAGTTGAGTTTGGTTTGAGACCCATATATAGGGTTCTTCTATTTCTTTGTATGAGAGTTCTTTTGGCTTACACAACTAAGAAGAGGAAAACTGTTTTCAGCCTCCACCCTTGTGTGTCTTCCCCCATTGTGCAAGCAAGAAAGCTTCAAGCGAGACTCCTTCCTTCTCTCCCACAATCTTGACACTATCTACTAGGGTGACCGAAGTCAATGGCTCATACAATACTTTGTTTACATCAAAACATCTACTATGCATAAGATCTAATTCCAATCATGGACTTCATAAAGCAACTTATAAGCCAAAAATCACATAGCAAATCTCAGATACTATCAATCAAGAATGATTCCACAACTGATAGTGTAGAAGAAACAAGTAAAACCATTTGTTTGCTTCAAACATTGACTTCAACCCTATTATTTACTAATTTATAGTAGTAAATCCTCAAGTGTATCATTCTAAATATTTAGCCAAAGTCTCCTCCTCACATAGACAAAACAGTTATCTACTATAGAGAAGAAGATGATAGATTCATGTAAGAGAAGTATGCTAAATTTTATTATAGTGATAGACCCTATTTGAGTCCTATTTAGAGAAAGATACAAACTCTTTAAAACCTTATTTCAATCACTATATTAGTAGGTAAATAAATCCCAAAATTTTTCCACAAATACCCTCTTCTTGACTACACAAAATTTCTTGAGAACAAGCATAAAAAGCATATAAATCTAGAATTTATGTGGAAACTAGAAGTTATGTCCCTACTTCACCCTATTTACAGGAATGAATGGCTATTGTTTATCCAAAAAAATCCCTCATATGCATCTAAGATATGGCTCACCATTTTGTCACGAGAAGTCCCTTGTCGTACACCTCTTGTCTCCTCTTCAATATCCTCCCTTCTCTTCCCCTCTTCCACACAATGGATGTAGACCTAGTTCAACAAAATTTCCCTTTTCCCTCATCATCCACATACTCTTGTTCTTCATGTTGAAAATATCCTCCCATAAGGATTTCCCAGAGCCACTACAAGTCTCTCCTCAAGACTCCTACTCTAGGTCTTTACTTTCCTCGAGTTCTAGCATGACTTAGTACTTATTCCTCTTCATGACAAGCCCAATAGTTATATTTTCTTTGAGAAGTGGCTCTTCTTATGATTTCAACTCTTAGACATCTAGTCGTATAACAATAGCAAGGAAAATGGTAAAGAACTTGGCTCTATAAACCCCATTTCTAGCAAATCCTTCATTTTCTTGGCTACTTCTCCTCTATCACATTTGGAGATTCTATAGGAAGGTTTGTTGATAGACTTGGAATTAGGTTCTAACTCAATATGATGGCCAATTTCTCTCGTAGGAGGAAGGGTTGTTGATACTTGAAATAGATTCTTATAATTCTCTAATAATGTGCTAAGGGTTGATTTCTGTTGAGATATTTGCAATCACACCTATTGTAGCCTCTTTGTATGAGGTAGTTCTGGGCTTAGGACATGCAAGCAGACTGAATCCCATATGCATAGAAAGGGAAACCTGCTACCCATCCAACAACTATAAAGCATTGTACTTGACTACCACTTTTCATATGGAATGAATATAATGTCATGATCCTTTGTACTTTCAGTTAAGTGTCTTGTCTTTGTCATTCCTATGCAAGATTATATTTATGAGTCCAAGCTGCCATCTTGGAACCTAATTCACTTGAGTAATAGTCGAGTCGAGTGTCTCTATTATCATGAGTTCATTCTTCTTCTTCCATCCACCATAGCTCCTTGTCATGCTCTAGATCTATGCATTTTAACATGGTATCAGGGCATGGTGTGGCCTCTCCATTCTCTCTTGGTTCCTATCAACCTCAGTCCAAATCACTCTCGGCCCATGAATTCATTTTCAACTTCATTTTCATCTTGCACTGCTTGGCAACCATAGCCAGCCTACACCCACCTATCTTGGAGCTTCTTGATCTCCTTCTATAGGCTATATTTCTCCACGCTTCCTTCTAGAGAAACGTTCCTCTACTCCTAGTGCACCTCTTGGTACATCATAATTAGACATTGATGATAATTTAAGCCAGCATTGTGTGATTTTGTCATTGTTGCCAAAATTGCACTTGTGAGAGGTCGTACTACTATCTCCATCACTACAGTCCTCAATTCGACCTGCAAGCTTAGGGCATAGTAAGCTTGCTATATAAGCTTCTTACTCACCAAAGGGATTATCAAATGGCTTTGTCTACAAGCTGCACAAGCTGAAAAACTAAGTGGCAGAAACCCTAAACTCAGAACCTCCATAGCCACAATATCAAAGCTTCATATTTCCTTTAGTTTCTCTCTCTTGCCAACCAAGTCAAACCATAATCATCCTAACACTGAAGTTTCTAGAAAATCCTTACACCAAGGAGGGAAACTTCTTGGAGTTCTTTGAAGTTTTTCTTTGTGAAGATTGGAAGACATCAAGCACCAACATCAAAACTCAAGCTCCTCTTGTACTTCATATTATCATTATGAATACAATGTCATGATGCTTTGTACTTTCAATTAAGTGTATTGTCTTTGTGAGTCCTACACAAGATTGTGTTTTTGAGTCCAAGCTACCATCTTGGAACCTAATTCACTTGTGTAACAGTCAAGTCCAATGTCTCTATCATCATGAGTTCATTCTTCTTCTTCCATCCACCATAGCTCCTTACCATGCTCTAGATCTATGCATTTTAACAATTTCTTGTTTGAATGTTTAGATTGATCTACATTTTCTTTGTTAACATGCAAGATATAGATTTGGGTCCTCTTCTTGAACTTCTTTTTGAGTTGTTTGGCTATTATAAGTTAAAACCTTACTCTATTTTGGACTTATAGAAAAGCTTGAAAATTAGCAACCTATCATATATTCAATTTTGGACTGTTGTTTTCATCTAACCTACCATGAGTTTTGGGTAGGTATAAAAGGTAAAGCTGCAAATAATTATATAGTCTACTAGTCTATCAAAGCTCATCACCAATCGATCTCAACTCCAAAAGTGATACTCATTGTAAACAAGCCATTCAATGCTAGAATATAGCAATTCTACCTAATAATCACCTAGATTTGAAAGCATATATAAAGAGATATCCCAAATCTACTCATTAGAGGCTATAAAGAGTTGTAGAGGCCATATTGGTGCCTTTGTTCAAAACTTGAGGTTTAGGATTAGAGCTCATTCTCCTTATTTTTCATCTAGTTTTTATTATTTAATCATTGTGAGTGTAATCCTATTGATTAAGCCATTAATTAGTATGTTCTATTATCTTGATTCATCTCATCATCACTTTCTATGTATACTATGGGGCCACTTTATAGCACTTCATGTGTGCAATATTGGAAAGCACTTTGTATAATACTTTAAAGCACTATGTGTAGTACTAGAAAGAACTTTGTGCAATGCTAGAAAGCACTTTGTGTAGCATTGAAAAGCATTCTATAGTGCTTAAAAAATACTTTGTAGTGTTAAAAAAGCATGTTTCTCTATATAGGCACAATTTCAAACATGGTATCAAAGCAAGGTTATGGAGTCAATAGTAGAGCAAGGTTCTATGACTCGGTGAGAGGCTAGAGGTCTAGTCCTAGCTTTCCAAGTTACCTACACTAGTTGAGTGTGAGAATTCTAGTCAATAGGAGAAAGTATCTACTATACTACTTCACAAAATGGCTCCAAGTGATATCACCCCTCTTGGTGAAAGCAAGTTGAACTAAAACAACTATGCATCTTAGAAGTTCAAAATGCAAACAAGAAGTAATACCATACCATGAAATGTCTAAACATGGACATGGTAGATTAACATCATAGTTGCAAGTCAATTTAGGTACTTACCCAACTATGCCACCTTTAGTCATGGATCAATGATATATACCTCAATTCATGGGAGTGAAGTTCTGGACAATGGATTTCTCCCAATCTATATGTCATCAAGGATAGGCTTAGGATTGGGGATATAGGATTTTAGAAAGCTTACATGGAATACGTTATGAACTTTAAATGCAGAGGTAGGGATAGCCTATGTGTCTCAAGGAGTTTTATGATTTTTTATGGCTTGCAATATTTGGGACTAAGCCCGAGTAGTTCACTATATGTATACCCTCTATATCACATGTGTTCAAGACCTATTTATAGATATCCTTATCTATAATTTTTTTCTTAATAAAACATAACCCTTTTCTATTCAATCTGTAAGTAACCCCTTTATATTAGACCCTTCTATATGTAAAAAATGTGTAAAAATGGTATTTAAAAAATCCCTTATATTGAACTCACGTGATACATACATATATTTATGACTGATCTCCCTGGGGGACTAAGCTTTTTGAATTTCCCAAGAGATAAGGAAAATTTCTTAGGTTCAACCCTTATATTGAACTCACGTGATACATACATATATTTATGACTGATCTCCCCGGGGGACTAAGCTTTTTGAATTTCCCAAGAGATAAGGAAAATTTCTTAGGTTCAACCCTTAGGAAGACCATGCTGCCTTCATTAAAGATTTGATTTGTCCTCTTGGTTTCAATGTAGGATTTTTATTGGTCCTGACATGCCTTTCTATCTTGATGCATTGCATTGACTTGATCCTATATGTCATCTAGCATCCCTTCATAGGTTTCAACCTTTATGGTGAGATCAAAGAAGTTTAAAGCAGGTAAGTACTCTTGCTCTCATTATTCTTGGAATGGAATCATCTTGATGCTTTGTTGGAATGAAGAATTTTAGGTATGTTTTGCCAAAAGAATGTATTCAATTTCCTACTACAATTGGCTCTTAAGATGCCCTTCTGTTTGTGGGTGATAGGCTGCTAGATTTCGATGGCTTGAAAGAGACTAGTCCAAAATTTGAAGATAAAGAGAGTGTCATGATCATTGATGATCTTTTTCAAGCATCCATATAGTCAAAATATTCCTTAATGAGTTCATAGCAATGTATGAAGCCTCATGGGTTGATTTGACAAGGATAGCATGAGCTAATTTGGATGTGATAGTATCTTGATCTTAGATCAATCTTCTTGAAAAAAATTCTCATTGAAGTCTGTCTAGAAACTCATCAATTTATGGGATGGGATATTTATTCTTGATGGTTACATGATTTGATCTATGATAATCAATGTAGAGCCTTAGGGTCTCATCTTTCTTCTTTTGAAAAAGCATGGGCACCCTAAGGTGAGTTGTTGGGTCGGAATGAACCCTTGTTCTAATAGTTTCTTTAATTGTTCCTTTAGTTTAATGACTTTGGGAATATACATTTTATAAGGCCTTTTCACAACAACCAATTCAATTACTAGGATTAACTTAATCTCATTATCAATTTCACGGCTAGGAGATAACTCTATTAGATCTTCAAGGTGCGCATCAACATATTGGCTACCATGACTAGACTTGGTGGACTCCATCCAAGACCAAATCCAGTGGAAAAAAATAGATTTCACATTCATGTGTTAGGCAATTGGTTGTAGTCACACCAATCTAGTTAGCTTAGTGCCCATGACTCTAGAGATCTTGCAAGGGTTGTAGGTGAGCTTCCAAGTGAAATTGCATGATGTGTGGGATGAAGCAATGCAGAAATTTGGGCTGCACTCATGGATCATTGTTCTTTGTTGTTGCCCCTACTGCATATAGAAGATGATCCATACAGGAATACCCAATCCTAGCCTTCTACTTAATAGGGTATGTCCAAAACTTATGTGTATAGTTATCAATGAAGATAATAGATTAATTCACACCACCTAATGACTTTAAGGCATGGGATCATATATATATATCCGAATGAACAAGAGCCAAAGGCTCACCCATGCATATCATACAAGAATTTTTATGCGTATTATGTGTCTGCCTATTGTATAAATAATAATCACAAGACTTAAAGCACTTATAGTCAACAGGCAGAAGATACTCCAAATGGATAAACATTTTCATTCTTTTCAAGGGCATGTGCCAAAAGAAATGATGCCAAAGAAATACATGTGAAATTGCATCCATTGCCAAAATGTGGTCAACTAAACCAAATACAAGCAAGGGGTAGAAAGTATTGGACTTAAAACACATGTAATGATAAGATTTCCACGGGTAATCTTTCATGAGGAATCATCAAAATTAACAACATAACTTGCATCATCCAAAGTGCTAGTAGAGATAAGGCTCTTTGTGAGAGAGCCAGTACATAATGTACAGTGTGAAGAGTGAACTTGTTCCCTGAAGCAAACTGTAGCTAGACATCACCAATACCAATGATGTCTAATGATAGGTCATTACCCAAATGGATAGATCCAGTCATACTATAATCGGAGTGAAACCACTCTCTATGAGAGGTCACATGAAAGGAAGCCCCTGAATCTATCAACCAAAATTGAATATACCCTCAAAAAGAATCAATCACTTGTGAAGTATCAAGAGAAGAAGCTACAAGTATGAAATCATCATCAAAATTAGTTTGCATGACATTAATCTCTTCAATCTTAATGCTAGACTTGTTAACTAGGGACAATGTTGCGATCATTATTTTTGTCCTATACTTTACCCTTTCCCTTTTTCTTGCACTTTTACTCATGAATTTTATGTTACTATGGCCAAATATATCTTGCTTTTCCATAGTAATGACAAGTCAATGAGGACTTACATCCATGGGACTTACTGTGAAGCTATCCATGTGACTAAGAACAAGACTGCTGAGAATCTCTCTCACAATGGTCATTTACTGCTCCTACCATTATTGTCTCTAACCATCAAAGCATGAGAGGTGTGGGAAGCATCAATATTATTTTTGTTAAACTCTTGATTCATCAAGAGTGTACCCTCTACATTCTATAACTTTAGCCCATCAATAGTAAGTATGTTTACACACGTAGCAGTACAAAATGTATTCCATGATTCAAGTAGTGTAACCAAGAGGAACAAAAGGGGAAGATTACCCTTGAATTCAATCCCCTACGAGGACAAATAGTTGAGAATGGAATGAAACTCATTTATGTGGGATGACATGGAAGTGCTCCTCCTTCAAGTGAAAATCCATGAGTTGCTTTAGCCAATACATCTCAGAAGCAAGACTTTGCTTGTCATAGAAATTGTGAATCTTATTCTATAAGTCCATACAGGTTGCATATTAGAGACAAATATATAGAAAACTTGCTTAGAGAGGGACAAAATGATGGTGGGCTTACATATCTTATCTAGTTTAGCCCAATCCTTTGTATCAATATGTTTTGGGCTTGACACCCTCATGTTTCAAAGGCTTAACCTACATTTTTTGCACTAAAACTTGCTATATTTGGGCCTTCCAGTAGTTGTAGTTAGTGCCATCCAACTTGTCAATATTAAGGATAGCACTATCATTAGAACCACTAGTCATAATGAGACCATGTATATAGGTGTGTAGGCAACTAATACGTGGTGTAGGTACTGTCAGTGTAACTAATACACGGGTGGCTAGACACGAGTGCCATTACCCCCAACATTCACCTCTATCTATCTCCATTAAATTGTCCAAATTCTAAATTCTCTTTCTTTTATCTTGTTCCATCTCTCAATCTCCCTACACCCTTCTGCTTCTTACCCTTATAGTAGAGCTTCAACCCTACACACTCTAATACCATGGTTTTATCTAAGAGACCAACGTCTAGCCTTGCATAGCTACAAAAAAATAAGTTGAAGGTACTATCTATCTTTCAAATGTTTATAATGATATCTTCACCTATTACCATGCTTATGTTGGTAACTAATTGTAAATTGATTGTCTTTTGTAAGGGGGCCTTACCTTAGGAGGTGGATTTGGTTTGGTGGGAGTAGTTTGGTTCATTTGGCTAATTGGTTGCATTGAGGTAATGGGTTGAGTGGGTGTGGGGATGGAATTAGGGTTGAATTTCATGACAAGATACATGTGGGCCTCTTGAAGAGAGGAGCGTCGATGAATAATTATGTGAGCAAACCTTACCTCATGTTCATTAGCTTTTAATGATATTGAGAGGTGAGGTAATTCTTGTGTCTATGTGTGCTAGTAAGGTCTCTTAGTGGCTTTGATATGAAAGAGAGGTTCTGCTATTTAGTATTTGTCAAATTCCCTTATTGAGTTCTAGTTTGTATATAAAGTGTGGGGGTCCAAGAATTCACTTTTTTCTTGTAGACCAATTGAGGTTTTTTAGGTTGTATTGGAGCACATGCATTTTGTTTTCTAGAGTATCTTTTTGACTTGTCGTATGTAGAATGTTTGGGTCTGAAGTGGTTTTGGCCTCATAGGTTTGGGAAGTGATGGTTTAGGTAACCACATTCAGATTTTGCCTTCATAGCAGCCTTATGCTCTTAACAAATCTTTAGGGATTTACCTAGCTTGTCCTTTTACTATGGTATCGGTGTCCTTGTCTTACTTGTCAAGCACTAAATTTCTATGGTGGTGGTGCTAGGCATAAAGTTGAATCTTTGTGTCCCTGTGCTTTTGGCACCCATTTTGCTTGGATTGTATTTGGAGGAGCAACTATGTTGACTACGTTTCATTGTTCCATTTACACTAGGATCAATTGATTTGACTAGGGTGTTACGCCCCTCCTTGGAGGTTATATTGGGTGAATTCTTGAAGGTCAATGGCTCTCTTTTCATTAAAGAAGCATATGCACCCTTGCTAAATGTTGTGATGATTTTCATGTTATGCATTTCCAAGTGGATGCATTGCATTGCAATTGATTTTCCATTTAAATGGAAGGCCCAACAATACCTCATTTCTAAATCCTTCCACATCCAGCAACACATAGAAGATAGCCAAGAAACTTTTAGTCTCAACGATTACCAAAACTTGGAACTTTTCTAATAGTTCATAGGGTGCGCCTTTATATGGATTCACCTTAGCAATAGTTAGAATGAGTATGGGTTTTCTAGGCTAGTCCAATCATTATAAATATATTCTCTTTTTGTTGTAAGCTTGATTTTGAGATAGGGAGCAAGTATTGGCTCTTTTCCTTTGGGGTTGAGCATTATAATTGTGACAACAAGAATGATGATTGATGGTAATGTCATTGGTGGTTTGTGTAGTGGATGTGTTGGTGGTTCAATGCCAAGAAAGTACCTCAACTTATCCAAATCCTTCATCTCAAACTTTTGCTTCAAGAGGCCCTTGACATTAGCAATCACACTATCAATATCACCTAATGATCGAGTCATCCACATAGATGACTATGATGACTAAACTTGCATCATCATTTCTCACATAAAGTGAGTGATGTACATTCAAAACATAGCCAACATTGACAAGATACTCTCCTATCTTGTCAGACCATGCTCTAGGTGCTTGTTTTACCCCCATAGAGTACCTTTTTTTAACTTACACACATATGTGGGATGCTCTATATGCTCATAATGTATTGGCTACTCCATATACACCTCTTCTTGTAAATCACCATGCAAGAATTCATGCTTCCATGCATTTGTTATAATCTTCAACCTTTGGCTACTACCAAAGCAATCGCATATTTAATAGTTTCCATCCCAGCAACTGGACTAAATATCTCTTCATAATCTATGCCATATGTATGTGCATAGCCTTTTACAACTAGTCTGTCCTTATTTGCTAATAGAACCACTTGCATTATATTTTATTTTATAGACCTAGTTAAAACTAATAGCTTTCTTGCCCTTGGTACATTTTGCTAGATCCTATGTCATGTTAGCCTCTAATGCGGCCATCTCCTCATCCATTCCTACATCCCAATGAGCATGGCTAGCAACCTTCTCAAAACAAGTGGGCTCAACATCCTAAACTACCTTTATCATATATGCATAATGGTGAGCTAGATAATCCTCAAAACCAAACCTTTTAATAGGGTGTCTGAACCTACTAGACATGTGTACTAGTGGATCACTCAATGGAGCCTTTACATTACCATATGCTCTCTTTACACCTAGTTTCCTAGACTAACGGAATACCAAGCTCGTTATCCAAACTCTTTGAACCACTAGAATCACCATCAAGAATTGTATGACTAGTCGATGCATTATTAGAATCTAACACTCTCTTCTTTCCTTTGTCATTACTTGCAACACTAGTAGATACACTTGAAGATATGGAACTACTCCTTAGTCTCCTAAACTAAGGGCTGGCTATAGATCTACTACTAGATGATATCTCTCATCTACTAAGAGTCCATGATTCTTGCTTTTCTACCTACTTATGACTATCATGATCATCCGCATCATCCAATATGTTTCTACTACACCTCTACTACCAACTACTCATATAAGAATGGAATTTAACATCGCAAAATGCTAGACAAGTACCAAATGATGAGAATTTAAGGCAAATTTTAAAGCTTGAATGAAGTGGAGGATGCGGATTCGACAATTTTAAGTGGTGGGGAAAGACGGGAATTCAAATTACTTTGGAAGCCAAACTCCATAGTGGTTGTAGATTTTTCATAAATTTTCAGGGTGCTGGATCAAAGCAAGACAAGTTCCAATAGCTTGGGCTTCAAGATGGACATATAGAAATTTTCAGAATTGGGATATTGGGTGCACTAGATGTAGAAGAAGCCAATGTTCAGGCATCTGCACTGTAAAGTAACTTGGGAGATTTGAAAGGGCATGGCCTAAATTGGGGACCTTAGGCCAAAAAATATTTGATGAAATGAAGGGGGGACCATTTTTCCAAAACACCAGTGTGTTGAAGATGGTGTCGTGGTGATTTATTGATGGGGAGGGGGGGGGGGGGGTTGTGGGAATGAAAATGAGCCCAAATTATGATGATTGTTAGATGACCACCACACCACTTAGAGCTGAATCTTGATGGACGACCCTCTTTAGGGTATCCACTTCCTGTCAAGCTCTACTGTTTCTTTAGGAAATTAACATTTATGCCTATTTGTCTATACTGTTCTATTATCATGTTGGTATAATGCTTCATCATGTCCTTGATTTCACCAAGAACATTTGATACACTAGACTCATAGCTACGATCATCTACCCGCTCAATCAGTCTAACCAATTGATTAGGGATCGATTGATGATTAATTGGAATGACATTAGGGTTTGCCATTTGGCTTCCATTATTTAGTGGAGCTATCTAGCCGCTAGCTATTGGCATGGTCATATTAGAAGGAGTTGGAAGTATGGGTATACTTTGCATTATGCTTCCTCTCCCATTCAAACTAGTCATGGATGCCCCTTGACTTCCACTTCAATGCAAAATTATTTCCAAGTCCGAGACTCAAATTCAAGTTTTCTCTAGATGTGTACACTACTTGTAATCGCAACTCTACCTCCTCTACTTGTGTAATAGGAGTATCAATGTCAAAAAGAGCAACACTACTCAACTACAAATGGATATTAAAGTCCAACCCATGTAAAATGTATTGTAGCTAAGCAACAAACTAGAATGGAAATATACATTTTTCATTTATGAAATACTTCTTTAAATTTCTTGGCATACATTCAAATATTCTCATGAGGTTCTTGACGTGTTACATTGAGAACACATAGCCAATACTGACCGCCTCTCTTAGGGAAAAACTCTCTTTAGAAGGCCACGAAAAATAGATCAATTGTAGTTATGGTTCTCGCTTCTAAGTTTTGATACCATACTGGAGCTCTTCCTTTCAGAGTCATATTAAAGAAAATCATCAGATGTCCCTCATCTTAAATTCAATAGTTGAGCATTAACTTTTGGAACTCACTAATGTGGAGCTCTGCATCTTTCTCTACTAACCTATTAAAAATGGGTAGAGGGAATCCTAAGGATGGAAAATTCGGTGTTGTTGCAAGAATTGCAATAGGTTGTGCCATGATGTCAACTGGATTTTCTAAGGGTCTTTGAACTCGTGGAACTACTACCCCACTCAAAGTGAGCTGACCTATTGGGAGAGGGCAAGTACTAGCACTTCCTCCTCCTCCTAAAGAACCACTCGTAGAACAAGGGTCTCTAAGACCCCTCCCTGGGAGGAATATCACGCTACTCCATTGAGGGAAATACCCTAATTATTTTAGCTCATCATCTAGCCCTTTTATATGTTTCTTGCTTTTGGATCTTGGCTTGATGGTCTTTTAGATCTATTTCACTATCTTTTAGTATATAGTAATTAACTGGTCCCTATTAACCAAGGTGCAAAAACTGACACATATTAGTCGTTCCCAACAAATGCACCACTTGTGTCATAGCCAAAAATGAGCTCAAGATTGACTCTAAGGCTCTAATCGAGTCTTTATGCTCAATCGAAACACCCCACAGCCTCGTGGTCAAGAGCGTCTGGAAGCTGCACACAATGATCTAACTTAGACATGCATTTGTATTGTTTATAGTCCAACAAATCCCCTCCCAACTCCAAGCAATTGGAATTCCCAAACAGATTTGTGTCTAGCACCTTGTATTACATACATAGGCACTACAAGGATATAGGCGAATAGTGACGGCCATTTCCAACACAAATTAGCGGCATCGCTATTTGCGCCGCAAATTTGTGATGCAAATAGCGATGGTACTCAGACGGAAAAAAGTGAGTCGAAACCCGAGCGTGGCATTTTGCACAAAAGAGCGAAAGAGGGAGCGAAAGAGAGAGTGAACTGCATCATGCGTTTGACAGGGAGAGGAAGAGAAAGAGGGAGAATGAGAGCTTCTCACCGCCGATGTCGCTGTTTGCGAAGAAGAGGAGGAAGTACACAAAGGATGAAGAGGAGCCGCCGAATCCATCCTCGGGCCTTTGCGGTAAGTGCATTGCTCCCTCTTGGTTTATTTTTATTTTTTCTCCTTTTCTTTTGCTTGTTTTTGTTAAAAGTGATGTGTACTGAGAGAAAAAGAGAGGAAATGAGAGAGGGAATAAACATGAAACATATTAAAGAAAGAGAGAAAGAGAGAAAGAGAGAGAGAGGGAGGGAGAGAGGAGAATGAATGGATAAAAAACAAAGAGAGGGTAAGATCTTGTTCTTTTATTTCTTCTTTTCTTGTTAGTAGTAGTAGTGGTAGTGGTAGTGGTAGTGGTAGTGGTAGTGGTAGTGGTAGTGGTAGTGGTAGTAGTAGTAGTAGTAGTAGTTCTTTAATTTCTTATATTCTTGTTGGTGGTGGTGGTGGTGGTAGTAGTAGTAGTAGTAGTAGTAGTGGTAGTAGTTCTTCAATTTCTTATTCAGTAGTAGTAGTAGTAGCATTTTTGTGCATAGGCACTCTAAGTGGTAGTAGTTCTTCAATTTCTTATTTAGTAGTAGTAGTAGTAGTAGTAGTAGTTCTTTAATTTCTTATTTTCTTGTTGGTGGTGGTGGTGGTGGTAGTAGTAGTAGTGGTAGTAGTTCTTCAATTTCTTATTCAGTAGTAGTAGTAGTAGCATTTTTGTGCATAGGCACTCTAAGAGCCCTTTATTGGAAAATTTGAAGCCAAGATAAGCCAAAGAAGGTTCTTAGATCCTTCTGTCCTCCAAAAAAGAAGAATTTGGGGTTTCGAGAAAAATAGTCAAGCCCTGCCATAGAACCAAATCTGGACTCAATGTTCATGAATAGACCCATGTCCTCAAGGGTCAAACCAAATCCAAATGAAGATGTAGGACAAGGCACCTCAATCTACTAACGACTTTCAAGCTTGAAAAAAAAACATTATGATGCTAGAAGCTCAATAAATTACCTTTGGAGATGAATGTGGAATGTAATAGCACATAAATAATCCTTTAAGAAAGGCACAATCATTCAAGGTATCCTCAAGTCTTTGAATGTCTTTGATCTTCATCTATACTACTTTATTTTGGCTCTTGGTTCAGTGATCTCTCGAAACTCCATTTTTTCCCCCGAGCCTATTATTTTCCCCAAGCCTACTTTTGAAGTCAATTTTGATGATGATGATGACTTTTGGGTATATGTTTTATAATAGGCACATAATCTATGATCATTGAGGCCACTTGAGTTCATTGTAATGCATGACATCTCTCTCTCTCTCTCTCTCTCTCTCCCCCCAATTGTCTCTTTCTCATTTTGGTTCTCCCATCGCTTTTGAAACTAGGTGGGTGGTGTTGTAAGCAAGTTGGTGTGATGGGCTGGTGATCTTGGGAGCATGTGTTGTAGGCATGTTGATGATCTTGTGAGAGATTAGCCAGTTAGTTATTAATTGATTAATTAATTAATGAATTAATAATTGATAATTGTTAATTAATTAATTGGTTAATCTCTCTCACACATTTGCATGTGACAGAGGCAAGACAAGAGATAGTATGAGAGAGAGTGTGTGTTTATTTAATTTTATTTTATTCTTTATAAACTATATTATATATATATGAGGGAGTGTGGCATGAGATAGAGAGAGAATAATATAGTGAATAAATTAAATGCATAAATAACTTGTGTGTGTGTGTATCATATCCATGAATGATCGTAGAAAGCTGGGGCAACATGAGAGAAAGTGTGTTTATTTTGTTATTATTATTTATTATATTATTATAGATTATAGATTATAGATTATAGATATGGATATTTTATTTTTATATTTATAATAATGATAATAATTATTCTATATAAATACAAAATATAAATTATTATAGTTATAAATATTATGGATGGTTATTTTCTTATTTTATATTATAGATTTTAGTTGGTTAGTTACTTAGAGAGAGAGAGAGAGAGAGTGTGTGTGTGTGTGCGCGCGAGAGAGTGAGAGTTTATGTTGGTAAATTTTGCTAGAGAGAGAGAGTATAATTGTTAGTTTATGTTAGCCATTAGGTGGTTAGTATAGATAGTATGTTAGTTTTTAGTTGTTGATGTAATTTAATTTGGGTTACTTTACTTTAGTTTGGTTGGTTAGGTAGTTAGTGGTTGATTGCTTCAGTTTTTTAGTTAGTTTATTTAGTTTTGTTTAGTTAGTTTAGATTATATGTTGGTTTATTGTGTGATGTGGTGTGGCTTAATTTATTACATGATGTGATGTAATAGGTGTGTGAGAGAGCATGTGCTTTTATTATAGCTTATAGTATATAGTTATATTTTATTATAGATTTTAGTTTTTCTGTGTGTGTGTGTGTGTGTGTGTGTGTGTGTGTGTTTTCTTTATGTTAGTATTATATTAGTTGCTCTAGTTTATTAGTTGGTTGATTTAGATTTTTTTATTAGTTGGTTTGTAGATTTGTTTGGTTAGTTTAGATTAGGTTTTGGTTATTGTGTGATGTAGTGTGGCTTAATTTATTATGTGATGTGATATGATGTAATAGGTGAAAGAGAGAGAGAGAGAGAGAGAGAGAGAGAGAGAGAGAGAGAGAGAGAGAGAGAGAGAGAGAGAGAGAGAGAGAGAGAGATTTTTATTAAAGCTTTGGTTGCTGTTGCTCTTTGTTGGTGTTTTGTTTGCATGTTTGTAAGTAAACTAGTATTTTTTGTGGCTATTAGTCTTTCAGGTAGTTTTTTTGCAGCTACTGTTCACATTGGTAGTCTTTCTCCTTCAATATGGGTGTAATTTTGATTTTATTTGATTGAATTTTGTTGTATTGTTATCGGTTTATGTTATTGGTATAGTTAGAGAGAGAGAGACAATATTTGCTGGCTTATTAGTTTGGATTAGTTTTGTTGGTGTTGTTAGTTGGAGAGAGAGAGAGAGAGAGAGATAGAGAGATGTTTACTTGGTTTATGATTAGTTTATCGTCATATTATTATTTACTAGCAAGTTTATATAGGTAAGATTATGTATATGTTAGTAAGTTTATGCTTATTATTATTAGTTTTGTTAGTGAGTTAGAGAGGGATAGGGTGAGAGAATGAGAATGAGAATGGTAGAATATTTATTAGTTTTGTTTGTGAGTTGGAGAAAGATCTCTCTCTCTCTCTCTCTCTCTCTCTCTCTCTCTCCCCCCAATTAACCTACCTAAGTAAACTAACCAACTCTTGTTTATGTTAGTATTGGACTAACCTCTCCAACTTTCATTTTTGTTGCCATTGGTTTTGTTAGTGGATAGGTTATTGGTTAGAGAGAGAGACACACACACACACACAGAGAATATATATTTGTTGGTTTTCTAGGTTTCTTTTTTTATTATTATGTGATGTGATGAGAGAGAGAGAGAGAGAGGGTGGCTTGTTATTTATTAGCCTATTTTATTTGTTAGTGGAGAGAAAGAGAGAAAGAGAAGAGAATGAATGTTCATTTATTATTATTTTTTAATTATTTATTTTGTTAGTGGTTAGTGAGTTATTGGCAAGGTGGTAGGTTAGTTTTGTTAATAGCTTAGTTTTGTTTGTGTTACTAATAATAAGTTAATCGATGTCAATTAATTTTATTAGTAAGTTGGTTAGTTAGTTAGAGGGAGAGGGGGGAGAGAGAGAGAGAGAAAGAGAGAAATTATTAATTATTTATTAATTTAATTAATAGTTAATTATGGACTCTCTTTCTCTTGATGTAGGAGTGGGGATAGAGAGAGAGAGAGAGAAAGAAAAAATATTTAATAATTAATATTCAATTAATAATTAATAAATTAGGTATGGGAGAGAAGAGATGAGGGAGAGAAAATTTAATTGATTGATTAATTATGGACTCTCTCTCTCTCTCTCTCTCTCTCTCTCTCTCCCCCCAACCAACCAAGTAACCTACTAACAAAACTAACCTACTTCATATTAGAGAGAGACAGAGACAGAGACAGAGACAAAGAAATGTCGCATCCACTACAACCTACTCTTTGTCTCTCTCTTGCTCTCGAGCGGCGATTAGCAGCAACATGGAAAATCAAGTATTATCACTTTGAAAATGACTATAGCTGTACAAATACTAAATGCTAGAAAATATGCTGTATGATTTTTAATGCATATGTTCTACAGATGATATTATATGGAGTGGAAGTGTAGGGAGGGAGCATCTTCTCATCTGCATGGAACAACATTGAGAAGCTGCAGAAAGATTTTATTCGTAGAAATTTGGGCATCAAAAGCACCACACCATATGTACTTATGCTTTTGGAAACTGGCTATTGTCCAATTGAGGTACATGCTATGATCCGAGTACTGAGATATGCCACCCGAGTACATCAAATGGATGACAGTAGAATCCCCAAACGGGCATGGGATGCTAGCACACGCCTACAAAAAACATGGAAAAGTAAAGTGCTTTCAACACAGGATGGGTTCTGGATATGCGAAAATGGTTTAAAGGGTGGGGAGTGGATAGATATCTAGATATGGCATCCAAAGACATATGCATGGACACATTTCAATCAGACCTCTTACGAGAGTACAAAGCAAAACATCAAAGCAAGGGAGAAAATGGCAAACTTGATATTATAGTATGTATATCTATCCTTCATGTTGGAAATCCTACATGCAGGCAGAGACACACGAACAGCCATACATAGCCAATCTGCTCTCAGTGGTATTTAGACGGAGTATTGCACAACTTCGAACTCGATCACACACTTTATTGATCGAGACAGGTGCATGGAGTGGACACGCAAGAGAGACGAGGTTATGCAAGCTGTGTGGACTACAGAGTGTAGAATCAGAGGAGCACATGATTATGACATACCCAGCATATGCACACATATGGGCTGACTTTTATATCCCTTTACACGGGCTACTTCACCAGTTTCTGACCACTACTTCTATATCGAAGTTAGGGGCTCTCATTACCCACATATTACGCTTTCGGGAGAACCACACTACATAGATCATTCTTTCATCGTAGCTACCCTTTCCTACCACGGGGGAGGAGAATCATTGTATATGTGGAAAGGTCCCATGGGTCATAATTTGGCCTTCTGTGGATGATAATAAACTACTCTACTCTACTCTACGCTCTCTCTCTCTCTCTTTTGAAAACAAATGAATAGGGTGATACATTGGATATGTTTGAGTAAGGAAAGTAGCTCTCTCTCTCCCTCTCTCTCTCTCTCTCTCTCTCTCTCTCATGTAGGGTATGAAGTCTTTGTATTTTGATTTGAGTTTGTGTAATAATTTGGTTTTATAGGCAAAATTTGTGTGTGTGTGTGTGTGTGTGTGTGTGTGTGTGTGTGTGTGTGTGTGTGTGTATCTATGCTTTTGAAATAATGGAGTTTTCAATGTTGGATTTATATAGAGAACACCCACCCACACACTTTAAAATATGAGGATTTACGTTAGATTAGGATAAACATTTTAAGATATGTGTTTTAAGACATGGAGTGGAAGATATCAACATTTTAAGATATCAATAATATAAGGATTTCAATGTATATTTATTTCAATATCTTCTACATTGATTTTAAGACATCGAATGGAAGATTCTGTACTAATTTTATGATATGTACTTGTAAGAGAGGGGGATTTAATAAGGGGGAAATACTAGCTACACTAGCTGGTATATAAGGTGTTAGGGACTTGATTTTTGCATCAGATTAGAATACAAGTCTCCTTTCATCTTCATCTCTCTCTCTCCCAGCTTCCATGGCTTCTTTCTCTCTCTTTCTGTCTTTCTCTCTCCTTTTCTAGTATTTCTCTCTCCTCGTCACAATATTTCTCTCTCTTCTGCACTCTCTCTCTCTCTCTCTTCTTCTCCCTCTCTCCTATCCTCTCCATGACAAGTGGTATCAGAGCTCTAGTTTTGATCCATTTAGTTACCTTACATGCTCAATTACCATCCTTTTCACTTTAAAAATCCAAGAAGCTTCAGGTACAGAGGGACATGCTCTAAAATGGAGGAGCATTGAAGGCCCCAGGGGTCAAGGACTGGGAGGATAACAGTCAGGAGAATTAATGGAGTCCTTGGACCAAATTTGGAGGCTGGAAGATTGGATTTGGCAGATCGTGGGTCATTTTGGGCCAAATTTGAAGGTAAAGTTTTAGAAACAGTGGTTACAAGAAGTAGGGAAGAGTTGATCTTGGTTACTTTTCACATGGAGTCTTCTCTCTCTTCATTCTCAAGCTCCTGACAAGCTTCCATGGAGGAGAAACAACATAGATATTCTTCCTTCCATCTCCAATGATCAGATGCTCTCTACCACAACTTCCAGGAGGCCTCATGCTTCATGTCAAGTACCCAATTGGGTGATTGAGCTGCCTTCTTCCCTCCTATGTACAACCCGGAATTTGCGGCGTAATTTTCAGGCAAGAATCTAGGCACAAATAGCAGCACACCAAGCTTCTCCTTCATCTTGGCCTTCTTCCCCACCATCTAGTAGTTGGTTCTTGCAAGTCTAAAGCCTTCTTCTCATCTTCTTGGACATCCTTCAACCTCTGAAACCCTAACCGGTGTAGGCCATGGACAGCCATGGATTATTCTTCAAAACTCACTGATTCTTGAGGGATTTTGCCTTCCTTGGTCCAAAGAACTTGCGCCTACAAGAATATTTGAAGAAGCAAGCATCAAGAAGCCCGTATTTGAAGATGGAGGCAAGAATGCAAACTGGACATTTGGGGCAACCATAGCCATAGACCACGACCTTCAATTTCTTCAAGTTCTCTTCAAGATTGGGTCCCAGGGCTTCAAGATTGGACTCTTGCCATCAATGGAGCTTGCCTACCCAATTGGAAGAGCTTTGGAGCACGGGAAGGGATTATGGGGTGAGATTTTGGGGCATTCTTCTTCTATGACCTTCAAGGCATGCTGAGAACTACTGAAGTTTAACCCTTCATTCTCCCATTGAAGAATCAAGCTTGAAGACTCAATTCTTGGCTGAAGTTGTCATCATGGAGCTAATGGGAGCATTGGATAGCAATCATGGGACATTGGCCATTGATTCTCAGCCCGTCTTCACCAATCAAAGAGGTAATTGACTCTTGAACTCTCTTTTAATTCTATCCTCTTGCTAAGCCTAAAAGCCTATTTTTGGAAGAGATTCAAGTAGTCAATCATGCATTTTCTTCAATATTTCAATGCTTACATGCTGCCAATTTAATTTCAGTCCTCTCTTAGGCTTCCTTGCATTCAGAATGATCCATTCTATGCTGAAAATTCTCACTACTGTTTATTGATTGCCTCACCCTAACCTCTTGACTTGTGATGATTGTTTGAGTACAAATTAATCTCTGAAATCCATTGTAAATGAGGTGAGTTAGCAGTGAGTCACTGCTCGGTAAGCCCTCTCCTTATTCCCAACTCATTTCCATGCACTTCATGAAAAGAATTACTTCCAAGCCCCCATGCATAGCATGCTAATTTCTTAATTAATAAATGTCTGCCATGTATACTCCGGGTGAGGAAAAAGCCCGATACCAAGCGAGGTGGCAAGACAAAAGAGGGGTGACCCCCCCTTGCCATCAAAGACACTGAAGGGGTGCACAACCCGGACTAGGGGGCACTTTGTCCACCTCTTGATGATCCGGAGGGAGAACTTGTTTGTAGGTGGTTGGGGACAGTGAGAATTGGCATGTCATGATGATGCCATTGATGTCTATGTGATGATGCCATTGATGTCATGATGATGCCATTGATGTCTATGACATATTAATGTACTTGGGATTCTGCCATTGATGTATATGGCATATGGATGTACCATTGATGTACTTTCAATGATGTATGATTGAGAATCAATGCCACATGCAGTCATGTATGCAATTATGATAGTAAATGCAACAAATAGTGCATGTATGATGCTCATCTGTGAGTGGCATGATCATGGGAATGCTCATTTTCATGCTGAGTAGTGATGTTATGGTGTAGACCATGTATATGTATGCTGAAGCAATGTATGGTGCCATGGGAGAAGTAGTTACAGACATACAATAGACAAAGGGACCATATTCCAACTCTCTTGAATTCCTACAGGAGGGTGATGTAGGCATCTTTTAGTCAATTCAGAGGTAAAGAGTGAGTACCAGAATTGAAGAGCAGGCCCCAAAGCCTATTGTGTTGAGATGACAAGATCAACACATGCGGACATTGATGATGGACCGCCTGGTTAGATGGGTCCACATGTCTACACTTAGCACGTCAGTGGTCATTATGACTCTCACATGGCCACTGACTCATTACTTATTATATTCAGGTTGTTACACCTATTTATAGCTGGCATAGTTATAGCACCAGTTGACTAGTGTAGTCGGTTATGCATTGTTTGACTTAGTAGGCCACTTTCATTTATGTTGTATCTTATCTATACTTTGTGTACATTGTAAAGTGTGTGAAGAAGTAGAAGAAACCAACAAGAAAACGTTTTGGCCTCCATCTCTCTTCTTGTCTCTTGAGTGAGCTTCTTCTTGTGCATTCTGTGTATGTTCTGCGCAGCATCTTGAGCAAGTCCCCCCACCACGCGATTCTTGACATGGTATCAGAGCCATGCCACTGAGAGAGGCTGATTTCGAAGGTTGAAGCGAAGGAGAAGAAGCAAGGTTCGTGCAAGCAAGCCACGGATAAGAAACTCTCCCATCCTTCCACTCTTTCTCTTGGATAGTGCCTGTGGAGGCACTGCAAGCAGGGCAGAGCAAAAATCTCAGATTGCAGTGAGATTTGGTATGTGCGAAGTGCACTGTGTATTTTACAGGGGCTTGTTTGCAGTTATTTTGGGCATCTGAGGCCGTTTCAGGCCCCGTTTTAGAGCCGCAAGATTGCGGACAGCAATTTCAGGGTACATTGTGACTTCGACTGTATTGATCAAAAGCGGGTGCATAGGTTACAGATTTCAGATCTGTAAGTTCAAAGGTGTTTACCAGTGAGTAAACACAAGGTTTATCTACAAACAAGTTGCAGATTACATGTATTGTTGAGCAGACAGTGAAAAAGGTTGTCTGGTGTATTGCTGTGCACTACAGGTCGAAGGTTGCAGAAGATTTGCTTGCTGTTTGGTATTAGTTTTGTGATAATGGCAGAGAACAGTGGAAGCCCCATCATTGAGAAGCTCGATAAGAACAACTACCCATCATGGAAGTTTCGTGTCACGAACTTCCTTATTGGAAAAGGCCTCTACAAGTTTGTTTCAGGTGAAAAAAAGGAGCCGGAGGTGAGTGATCCTCCAACTGCAGAAGAGACAAAGGCACGGAAGGAATGGAATGCAAAAGACAAGAAGGTCATGTATTGGTTGTCTGCACTAATTAACAATAATATGCTAGGACACATTAGAAATGCAGAGAATTCATATGCAGCTTGGACCATACTTGAAAGTATGTTTTTAGTAAATACAAAGGTACGAAAGATTCAACTCAAGCAAGAGTTGAATACATTGAAGAAAGGGAAGATGTCTATCAATGAGTATGCACTGAAGGTAAGGAGCATTCCAGATGCCTTGGCAGCAATTGATGCAATGCCCGATGATGATGATTTGGTGTCGTCTACCTTGGGTGGACTTAACAATGAAAAGGCTTGGAAGTCTTTTGTAACTTCCGTATATGTTAGAAAGCCATTTCTAGATTTCGATGAGTTGGTCTCCCTTATGATCACTGAAGAGATCAACCTGCAGAGTGAGACATCTGAAAGAAGTGGTGAACAGGTTCAGGCTTTCTACTCTAGTTCAGGAAGGAGATGTGGCAGGTTCTCTTCAAGAGGCCGTGGTACAGGACGTGGTAGTGACAACCAGAAAAACAGATTGAATCAGCAATTTGGTGATATGCAGGTTTCAGGAGGTCGTGGTAACTTTAGAGGCAGGGGGAGCTTTAGAGAAAGAGGTGGATGGCACAACAGAGGTTCTAACAACTCTGGTATTGTGTGCCACTACTGTGGCAAAATAGGTCATATCGCACCCCAATGTTATGCTAAGAAAGATGATATCCGCAATGGTAAGTTGCAGCAAGGAAACTATGCATCGTCTTCACGACAGAATGAAGATAAAAATGAACGTCTGTTTGTTATGCAGCATATGTTGAATGCTATTACAGGAAAGGGAACACATGATGATGTTTGGTATGTTGATTCAGGTGCATCCAATCATATGACCAGCCATGCAGAATGGTTTGGAGAGATGTAGGATTTGCAAAATGTAGGTTATGTGCAAACGGGTGATGATTCATGCCACCCAATTTCATACATTGGAAAAGTTCCCTTGTCCTTGCATGATGGTAAGACAAAGAGTCTTTCAGATGTATTACATGTGCCATCTATTACAAAGAACTTGGTGTCAGTCGGTCAAATGGTAGAGCAAGGGCTGCAAGTCAGATTTAATGCAAAGGGTTGCTTTGTAGAAGACTTCAATGACAAGTGCAGGTTAGTTACAAAGGGAAGTAGAGTTGGACGTATGTTTACTCTGGATGCTGGAATTCCTACTATGAATGCTGCTATGTATGCTAAAGGAAAAGATGTTGTTGTAGACATTAAAATTTGGCACAAACGCATTGGATATGCAAATGTACAAAGGCTGAAATTAATGAAGTCCAAAGGGTTGGTTACAGGTTTGCCTACATTTAGAGTTGCAGAATTTCATAAGGTATGCGAAGCATGTCAGTTTGCAAGACAACCCTTTTCACATGACAGAGATGTAAGGAGAAATATCCTTGATGTTGTGCATACAGACATTTGGGGGCCTACATAAAATGTATCTCTTGGAGGCAGTTCATACTTTGTCACATTCATTGATGATTGTTCTAGAAAGCTGTGGGTATATTTTATGAAGGAAAAGAGTGAAGCATTTGAGCACTTTAGAACTTTCAAGGCTACAGTTGAAAGAGAAACAGGCTTGAAAGTAAAGTGCTTGAGGTCAGATGGAGGGGGAGAGTACCTCTCGAATGAGTTCAGTGATTTTTTGAGGTGTCATGGGATAAAGAGATTATTCACATGCAGGTATACCCCACAGCAAAATGGGGTTGCAGAAAGGAAAAACAGGCATATTACAGAAGTTGCACATGCCTTGATGGTTGAAAAGAATATGCCTAAGAATTTTTGGTCTGAGGCTGTTCATACTGCTGTTTATATTATGAATAGAACTCCCACAGTTGCAGTTCATGGTATGACCCCCGAAGAATGTTTTACAGATAAGAAGCCTGATGTCTCACACTTGAAAGTGTTTGGCTGCATTGCATATGTTCATGTGCCAGATGAGTTGCGGAAGAAACTGGATCCAAAGGCTGAAAAGTGTGTCTTTATTGGATACTCTTTAGAGCAGAAAGGGTATCGTTGTTATAACCCTGTCACATGTAAGTTCAGAGTGAACAGGGATGTCATCTTTGATGAAATGAGCAGTTGGTATGCATCTAGTGGTGATGCATTGGATGATGATGATGATCATGACACTCATGTGCCGGCTGAAAAGCAAGAATCACGGACTCTTATTGGACCATAGACATCATCTGGTAGTCCTTGGTCTGGGAGACTAAGGAGTAGCTATACATCTTCACGTGCATCTAGTAGCACTATAGGTAAAGACAAAGGAAAGAGTAAAGTGTCAGAAGGCATTGATGCAGTTCTTGATGGAGACTCTAGTGGCTCAAAGAGCTTGGATGATGAACTTGGTATTCCTTCAGTGATGAGGACTCCAGGTGTGCAGAGAGCACGCGTCAATGCAAAGACTCCATTGAGTGATCCAGTGGTACGTAGGTCTAGCAGGGTGAGATACCCTGTTAAAAGATTTGGTTTTGAAGGTTATGGAGCTCACCATTATTCTTATATGGTGAAACTAGTTGAGGATGTTGAGCCCACTTGTTTTGAGGATGCTGTTGATCATGCTCATTGGGATGCAGCAATGGATGAGGAGATGGCTGCATTAGAGGCCAATAAAACTTGGGATCTAGTATCATTGCCAAAGGGCAAGAAAGCTATTGGATGTAAGTGGGTTTATAAGATTAAGCACAATGCAGATGGTTCTATTAGTAGGTACAAAGCTAGGCTGGTTGCAAAAGGCTATGCGTAGACATATGGCATAGATTATGATGAAACCTTCAGTCTAGTTGCTGGGATGGCAACTGTCAGATGTGTGATTGCTTTGGCAGTAACCAAAGGTTGGAGGTTGCAGCAAATGGATGTGAAGAATGCTGTCTTGCATGGTGATTTGCAGGAAGAAGTGTATATGGATCAGCCAGCAGGTTATGAAGATTTAGAGTATCCCACGTATGTGTGCAAGTTGAAGAAGGCGCTCTATGGGCTCAAGCAAGCACCTAGAGCATGGTCTGACAAGATCAGAGAGTATCTTGTCAATATTGGCTTTTATGTTTCTGATGTTGATCGCTCACTTTATGTGAGAAAGGGAGATGCAGGTTCGGTCATCATAGTCATCTATGTGGATGACTTGATTATTACAGGTGATAGTGATAGTGGGATTGCTGAAGTCAATGAATTTTTGAAGAAGAAGTTTGAGATGAAGGATTTAGGTGAGCTAAGGTACTTCCTTGGCATTGAGGTGATCAGATGTGATGATGGTATATGGCTGTCCCAAAGACAGTATGGCTTGGATATGTTGTCCAAGTATGGTATGACAGCATGCAAACCACTTTCAGTCCCGTTGGAGGAGAATGTAAAGTTGAGTGCTGATGTTGGGGATGAGATAGAAGACCCTACTATGTTCAAGAGGATAGTGGGGAGTTTGATCTACATGACCATTACAAGGCCAGACTTGAGCTACGCTGTTGGTCTTGTGAGTCAGTTTATGCAAGTACCTAGAAAGCCACATTTGGATGCAGTCAAACGCATATTGAGATATGTGAAGTCCACATTACATTATGAACTTTTCTATGAGGCAGGTACAGATGTACAGGTGTTTGGATACACAGATGCAGATTGGGCTGGTAGTATGTCTGATAGAAGATCTACCAGCGGATACATGTTCTCTCTTGGTAGTGCAGCAGTTGCTTGGAGCAGCAAAAAGTAATCTACAGTTGCTTTGTCGAGTACAAAGGCTGAGTATAGAGGTGCTGCTGTTGCAACATGTGAGGTAGTATGGCTACAAAAGGTATTGGCTGATTTGGATGTGCAGGTGGAAGGTCCAGTTGTCATTTATTGTGACAACATGAGCAGTATACAGTTGGCTAGGAACCCTGTGTTCCATGCCAGGACAAAACATATTGAGGTACACTACCACTTTATGACAGAGAAGGTACTAGCAGGTGAGATTGACTTGGTGTATGTTAGCACACAGGATCAGATAGCTGACATCTTCACGAAGGCATTGGGTACAAAGAAGCTTCAAAAGTTTCGAAGCTTACTTGGAGTTGTAGAGATGCAGTTGAGCTTGAGGGGGAGTGTTAGATGACAAGCTCAACACATGCGGACATTGATGATGGACCGCATGGTTAGATGGGTCCACACGTCTACACTTAGCACGTCAGTGGTCATTATGACTCTCACATGGCCACTGACTCATTACTTATTATATTCAGGTTGTTACACCTATTTACAGCTGGCATAGTTATAGCGCCAATCGATTAGTGTAGTCGGTTATGCATTGTTTGACTTAGTAGGCCACTTTCCTTTATGTTGTATCTTATTTGTACTTTGTGTACATTGTAAAGTGTGTGAAGAAGTAGAAGAAACCAGCAAGAAAACGTTTTGGCCTCCATCTCTCTTCTTGTCTCTTGAGTAAGCTTCTTCTTGTGCATTCTGTGTGTGTTCTGCGCAGCATCTTGAGCAAGTCCCCCCACCACGCGATTCTTGACATGTTGCAGACCTTAGCAACCCCCCCTATTGGTTTGACACTTTACTTGGGCACTACCCATCCCTTACAGGCCAAAACAGTCCCCTACTGCTCTCAAACAGGGTGCAAGACTGCATAAAACAACCACATATTTGCTATTATAGAATTTTCTTTATTAAACCTGTAGCAGCGTGCTTATGATCAGTTTGAAGAGGGCATCCTTGGCTCCAACTTGAACAAAAAATTAGGACAATCGGAGCTTCCTAGCTCAAGTTACGAGCAAAACAATGACAGGTGTCTAACGGGACTGCATCTAACCATGGCAGAGAATAAGGGAAAAACTAAGGCAAATGATGACCTCCAGCAACAAATAAGAGATGCACGCACCTCGAGGGCTGAAAATAATCCTAAGGTGGAAGATGAAGATCACTCTCATGACATGGGGGACCTCAGCGTGCTCACTAACACCCTCAGTTTGCATGAGACAATGCATGCTGAGAGGCATAGAGAATTGATGGAAGGCATTGGTCAAATGAAGACCATTATGGACACCCTTGCTGCCCAGCTCACTAAGTGGATGGAATTCCAAATGAAAGGGAAGGAACATAGATTTGGTATGCATGCTGAACAAGTGACGGACCATCAGTGAATGCAGCAAATATGAACTCCCAAGGCATTTTGGGGAGAGTGGGCATCCCTAACAGCACTTTTGAACAGGGAGAGCCTTCACATAGATAAGAGGAGCCCATGAACATTGCAATGAGGCGCAATTTTCAGTCATCACAAGGGCCCATGCCATCTATGCGAGTTCAGCCATCTTTTGGCAAAAGTTTCTCTAACAATGGTTCATTTTTGGGTAGCCACATGGATCATCCTCAGTTTGGACATATGGGACAGCCACCTAATCATGAAAGAGAGCTGAGAGACAAGAGTATTTTCTCAAAATGCAATGGTCATTCATCCTCTCCAGCTGAACTCGAAGAGTGGCTCTCCAAGCTCGAGGATTATTTTGATATCTTGCCCTGTAATGATGACCAAAAGATCCATTTTGCAACAATCCACTTGGAAGGATTTGTACATACATGGTGGAGGTACATTAAAAGAGAAAATCAACAAGTGAACTCGTCGGAAGCATTCAAAGCACTCATGGTGCAAGTATTTGTCTCGTCGGTGGAGAAAGAAAAGCTTGCCCGCCAATGCTATGGCCTTGAACAACATGGTCTTGCTATTAGAGAGTACACAAATCAGTTCCTCAACCTTACCATGTATGTTGAGTCAATTAGTGATGATGCCAAGTTACACAAGTATGTGTACGGGCGAGATCCCCAACTCTCGACTGATGTTTTAGCTCAAAATCCATCGAATTTGTTCAAAGCTATTGAATTGGCTGAGAGGTACTCTCACAAGTATCATGGGGATGCTTCATTTCAGCATGGACAGCAAAGAGGGGTATCTCAGCCAGTGTTTGGGTAGCAAAGAGGACATATATAGTCATATTTTGGACAGCAAAGAGGTGCTGTAAGGCCGGGGTAGTTTGGGGCAAGTTATGGTGGTGGTAACATGCCATTCAACACTCCAAAGATCCCCACATACCCCACTTTTAATGCCTCAAGACCACAAGGTAATTTAAGGACAACAAACAGCCCAATAATGGATAATAGGCAAGGGGACAACATAAATAAAAATGCTTTAGCCTTTGGCAGTCCAAAGTCCATTCCCATGGATTTGTATAAAGAAAGAAAGGAAAAAGGGCTTTGTTTCAAGTGTGGCGAGAAGTATATAGTTGATCATGCCTCAAAATGTGCTTTTAGAAATGCTAAGGCACGGGTTCACAGCATGTTGGTATTTGAGGACTCAGAGCAGGACCCTGAGGATACACATGCTTTTATGATGACTGTTGAAACAGATGATGCTAATGAAGAGTTTGGTCAAGAAGAGTTCTTTGACCCTGCTGACTCTTTTCCTTTTGACCCCGATGGCCATGTATCATGAGGTATGGGTAGAAAGAACAAACCACATGCTGAAACACATGCTGCCACTGCTTATACCATATCTATGGATGCTTGGATAGGATCCAGAAGCCCTAATACATCATGTATTAAGGGCCAAATACATGGGAAGGATGTGTTTATACTCATAGACAGTGGTAGCACTCATAGTTTCATTAACAAAGCAGTCATGGATAGGCTGAAGTGTTTTCCCACTGATTTACAACAGCCATTGAAGGTGCAAGTTGCCAATGGGGATGAAGAAATTAGCACGCAAGTATGCCCTACTGTTCATATTCAGCTTGCTAGTTGTCTTGGATTGTGATTGGCTGAAAACTTTGGGCACTATAACCATGGAATTTTCCTTGTTGTATATGGAGTTTGTCAGTACGGGACAACTCATTAACTTGCAAGGAATTCAAAATAATAGTGAATGTCAGCTCATTACCAGCAAACAACTCAAGAAAGAGTTCAAGAAATGGTCCCAAATCTTTGTATTGTAGTTAAATAAAGAAAATTCATTTCAGTCCACTAAAATAGTAAAGAATTCAGCATTGAGAACTGTTTTAGAAGAGTACAAGGCCCTCTTCCAAGTACCTACAGCACTACCCTCTAATAGGGTGGTTGATCATCCCATAGATCTGGAGCCTCAGTCAAAGCCAGTGAACAAGCCACCTTACAGATTGTCTAGGTGTGAAAGAGAAGAAGTTGCTAAACAAGTCAAAGAATTACTGGACATGGGATTCATTAAGCCCAGTTCTTCACCATATGCTTCCCATGAAGAACATGTACCCCATTCCACGCATAGATGACTTGTTGGATGAACTCAAGGGGGCTAACTACTTTATAAAGATAGATTTGAGGTCAGGCTTTCACCAGATCTGCATGAGGGCAAGGGATGAGGTCAAAACAACATTTCAGACTGATCAAGGGCTTTATCATTTCTTGGTCATGCCTTTCGGGTTAACTAATGCATCGGCCACCTTTCAGAGCTTAATGAACAAAATACTTTAGCCCTTTCTTTTCAGACTTGTTTTGGTCTTCTTTGATGACATCCTCATCTATAGTAGATCACTGAAGGATCACCTTTGGCACATGAGGCAAGTGTTTGATGTATTGAGGCAGCATAGACTCTTTGCCAAGGAGACAAAATGTTCTTTCATGTAGACGGAGGTGGAATACTTGGGACACATTGTTAGTGAAGATGGAATTAGGGCTGATCCTAAGAAAGTGCAGTGTATAAAAGACTGGCCCACACTTGCAAATACCACTTCACTTAGAGGATTTCTTGGTCTCTCATCATTCTATCGCAAATTTATTAGGTATTATACCACTATTGCAGCTCCCTTGACGGATAGGCTTAAGAAAGAGGCCTTTTTTCGGGATGCCATAGCTGATAAGAGCTTTAATCAGCTCAAAGAATTGCTTACCTCAGCACCCATCTTGGTTTGCCCAAAATTTTCGAAAGAATTCACTATTCAGTGTGATGCTAGTGGCAGAGGCATAGGGGCTATATTGTTACAGGAGCATGGGGTTATAGCATTTGAGAGCTGCAAACTTGCTGAAAATGAGATGACCATGAATGTATATGACCAAGAAATGCTGGCCATCCTTCATGCCATTAAGAAATGGCACCAGTACTTGTATGGCAACAAATTTAGGGTCAAGAGTGACCATAGAGTCTTCAAATACTTCCTCTCTTAGTCTAATCTTACCCCCAAACAACACAGATGGGTAGCTACATTGCAGAACTATGACTTTGACATTACACATACGCAGGGAAAAGACAATGTAGTTGTTGATTCATTATCTAGAATGTGGGCTTGTAAAGTTTCAGCCATCATGGAACTTCATAATGATTGGATAGAAGAGCTTCATAAGGCCTATTTGTTAGATGCTAATTTCAGCCACATTTTCCAAAAATTATAGCAAGGGCATGTAGAAGAAAACTCTCCATATCAACTTAAGAACGGTTTCTTATGGTTTCAGGGCAGGATTTCTATCCCATACACTTCTCCATTCAAGCAAAAGATCATGCAAGAGATGCATTCCTCACCTACAGTTGGTCACTTGGGCATATTTAAAACTTATGACAAGATTGCTAAAAGCTTTCATTGGAAGGACCTATGGAAGGATGTAAAAGATTTTGTCTTGAGCTGTGTACCATGTCAACAAAATAAGGACAACACCTTATAACCAGCTGGTTTACTGCAGCCACTGCCTATGCCCAAAGGCAAATGGATGCACATTACTATGGACTTCATAATTGGCCTACCGGTGACCAAGAAGGGATGGAACAACATATATGTAGTTGTGGACAGACTCACCAAGGCAGCCCATTTCATTCCTACAAAGACTCAATATAATGCTTCTCAAGTAGCTAGCCAATTCATGGAACATGTTTTCAGATTACATGGCTTACCACAAGTCATTGTGCATGAATGGGATGCTAAGTTCATGAGTAACTTTTGGCAGGCAGTTTTCAGCTCTATGGACACTCAGTTAGCCCCTTCCACTGCTTACCATCCACAAACCGATGGCCAGACAGAGAGAGTTAACAAGTGGCTAGAAACTTACTTGAGGCATTTATGTTATGATGTGCAGAATGCTTGGGACACATGGTTGCATTTGGTTGAGTTTGCCTATAATAACTCTACACACTCTAGCATTGGAGTTTCACCGTTTGAGGCATTGTATGGCTATAAGGTGCCCCTTCCCATGGTTATCTTCAATGATAAAATAAACCCACAAAGCAAGGAGAAATTGGATAGAATGCAAGCCTTACTTCAGCAGTGCAAAGTCAACTTGAAGAAAGCTCAGGATCAAATGAAGCTCTATGCTAATGACAAAAGAAGGGATGCTGAATTCCAAGAAGGGGATTTGGTGCTTTTGAAGGTGCCCAAGTCCAGATATGCCACCCTTAAGGATGGGTCCAGCAATAAGTTGGCTCACAGATTCTATGGGCCATACCGGATTGTCAAAAGAGTGATTCATAATGTCTTCCATGTGAGTCAATTGAAGCCCTTCATTGGGTCATCAATGGATTATGTCGAGGAGTTACAATCGATAGATGAAGAGAAGGCATCATTTAATACATACCTGAGAAAATCATAGGACAAAGGGAGCTTCACTCTTGCTCCATTATGGAATGCTTGATTAAGTGGCAAGGTTTACCATTTGAGGAAGCTTTTTGGAGGCTAGCTTCAGTTTTGGAAGAGTTTCCATACCTATTAGAAGCAGATTTGGCTGAAATCTAGCTAACTATGACCCTGTTTTCTCCCAGATTAACTGCAGACAGACAGCTCTATGTTTCAAAGCATATTTTATTCTGTACTATGGACAACAATGGACATCATACATGGGCTGAAATTACTCCTCAAGAGATCCGTTTTGATATATGGCATACCCCAATCAGAGTCTCCTACAGAAAGTTATGACAGATTTACTACAGCGGGGCCCTGTAGTAAACAATTTGTTATCCACTGTCTACAACTCGCATTCACTCAGGATACTTGGGTCAAAATTCATTTTTATAATTCCCCAATAAGGCCCATGTCTTGTACATACCCCAACGACCTATCATACGCAAGAATACCTCTTCATCCATTTGTATACCCCTATAATAATGCAGCAGAGTAGTACTCTGATCTGCTCCTGCCCAATTCTCATAAGTGCCCAAATTATTTTTTAGGGAAAAAACCTTCAGGTGGGGATGGAATGTAAGAGAGGGGGATTTAATAAAGGGAAAATACTAGCTACACTGGCTGGTATATAAGGTGTTAGGGACTTGATTTTTGCATCAGATTATAATACAAGTCTCCTTTCATCTTCATCTCTCTCTCTCCCAGCTTCCATGGCTTCTTTCTCTCTCTTTCTATCTTTTTCTCTCTTTTTCTAGTATTTTTCTCTCCTTGTCATAGTCTTCCTCTCTCTTCTGTACACACTCTCTCTCTTTTCTTCTCCCTCTCTTCTGTCCTCTCCATGACAGTACTATATTGTCAACCCCTATAGGTGCCAGAATGGAGCTATATGTCTTCAACTCCAAAGTAGGGACTACAATTTTCTATACCTATGTTCTATATAGATTATCAACAAGTAATGATTTTCTAGGGGAAGGATATTGTGTAGTGTGCCCCCTTGGATCATAAGGGTCCATTTTATACCTGTGAATGAGATCAAGCAATGAGGCTCTTTGTCCTACAAAAAAAGCCACATTCAAATTGAAAAGCCAACTCATTGTTGGTAGTTATAGTATTCAGTGCACTAGGGGCTAAATGATTACTATTTATTCATGACTTTCATTATTGAGAGATAGATCCATTTTTACTTTTCTCATTGCAATTCATGAGGATGATACGTATATAATACTTTTTATTCGTGACTTTCATTATTGAGAGATAGATCCATCCTTTACTTTGCTCATTGCAATTCATGAGGATGATACGTATATAATACTTTTTATTCATGACTTTCATTATTGAGAGATAGATCCATCCTTTACTTTACTCATTGCAATTCATGAGGTTGGTTTGTATATAATACTTTAATGACATTAAAAACCCCTATTATTAACATTTTCAAACTTAGGGAGTTGTTTAATGTGTGAGTTATAGCTTTATTAGCAAGAATGGAGAATGTTGCATCATCCCAAGGCTTGGTTTTCTAGGAAAGGATGTTATGTAGTGTGCACAAGTAACGAGACTCTTTGTCTTGGGGGAAAAACCTCATTCCAATTAAAAAGCTAACTCACTAGTAATTGTAACATTAGTTACACCAAAGGCCAAATGATAGTATTATTTTATCCATGGCTTTCATCGTTGAGAGACTAGATCCATCCTTGACTCTACTCATTGCAATTAGTGAGGTGGGTGTAACTATGAAGAACTTTGAATTTTTTTATGGGCTGTAACGAAGACAAATTGCCAAACTTAAGGTTCAAAGAGGGGTTCCACATCATGATGGATGTATTCATAGGGATGTTCAAACGAATACATCCATTGTAACGAAAACTCTAATCCCTCACCTACTAGAAAGCCATGGGAATTCACTTGAAATACTCCAACTACACCTTGAAGACATATATATGACCAGTATTTGAGTTAATGAAATACCCACTTGAGTCATGTATGTAAGATAAACAAATTGAAACCTCACTCCAAATGCTACTTGCTATAGTAAATCCTATCCTAATCCATCTTATGGTCTAACGCGCATTTAATTCAAATTTAATGCATTGGAAGGATAATCTAATGCCATTTATGATTTTTCACTATTTTTAAATTTTACGACTAGTTTATATACACCTCAATGTTAATGCATATGTTTTGTGCAACATGGAAGCTTCTATAGCAAACAAAAATGTATCTACAACAAATGTTATACAATGCACTCCCAACATGTAAATGATTATGCGCAAAGTAAAAGAGATCACAAGGAAGAAGGAAATCACTCAAGCATGTTGGAGGGTATGATAGTTCTTGATAACCATCTACAGAGGATTGAGAGAATATTGGACAAGAAATATAAAGGAAACCTTGGTGATGGAGTGAGTATACATGATGAGTTAGAATAAATCAAGGGTTATATAGGGGAGATATATGACCATATCTGAAAATATTGGCCACATGCTATGGATCCTTGGATGATCATGATGAATGAGAGCTTGGTCACACCTAAGAACATTGCCCTTGATGTGTAACTTATTTCTTTGAAAGTTTGCCTGAATAGGTTTTCGACAATGTTGACACAGATGAATCATCGCGGAGGGTCATCCCCTTGCACTTGAGAACATTGCCCTTGATGTGCAACTTGATTCTTTGAAAGTTTAACTTGATAGGTTTTTGGAAATTGTAACTTGGATGAATCGTTGCTGCTACATAAGCACATCCTCAAATCCATACTGTACTTGATATATATAACCTCTATAAGACTTCTTAAATGAGTTATATTTGATTTGATTGATGAAAATATCCATTTTGAAATACATTTTTATCTCTTTTAAATTATAAAATTTTTTTAAAACCATTTTAATAGTTTCTTTATCCATCTTTCACCTTGGTATTATTTCACTTTCGAGCCTCGAGCACCTTAGGATCTACAACACCTTCAAGCATTTTATGAGTCCTATGTATGGATGTAGACAAATGAACATCCATTAGCAAGGCCCAGAGAGAGAGAGAGAGAGAGAGAGAGAGAGAGAGGAGATTAGACAATGCTTTGGCTTGGCCTTTATTGAGCATTGTGTATGCATGTCCTCACTCATGGCCACATATGCATTTGCTTATGCTGCATGTTAGACCTAATACATGTCTACTCTTTCACTTTCGAGTCTCGGATACCCTCAAGTCTAGCATATCTTCACATGTGGGTGATGCTTGCTAGGCCTTCAATGAGTGTCATGTGCATATGTGGATGAATGGATATCCATTAGAGAGAGAGGGATTATCAGTTGACCTTTGGCGAGCACCATGTATGCATGTGCTCATGTATGGCCATTTACACATGTGCTCATGCATGCCTATTCTTTTATCTTTGAGTCCACGACACCTTTGATTTAGGGTTTTTGGTTGCAAATGTGTTTCTCAATTGTATATTCAATGGCTGTGAGATTTCTCTATTGGAACTCTATACTCTCTTGAAAGGTTTGTATAGTCACCATGGAACAAAGCAAAGCCATGGACAATATTCCAAAAATAGTGCATTCGATTTCGTGAATGCAATGAATTCAATAGAATTAAAGAAAACGGCCCCAACACCATCTCTTCAATGCTTGCCTACTTGGAGCCATTCGAATGGGTATGGGAGGTAGTTGTTCTAATTGTATTTACATCAAGGTATTGTATACTTTTTTTGGAGATAAGCATTTGTATATTTTGTTGCAGCCAAAATGTGGAGTCTAATAGAGTGAATAGAGTTAATGTGTGGAAAATGAAAGAAGTGGCAAGGAAATAGGGAATGCATGTTTCTAAATCTACAAGAATTGCAAGGATTCGAAGAAACATAAAGACTACTTCAAGTTCTTCAGACTTTAAATGTCTCGAGACCAAGATGAATGAGTTGATCGAATTGCAAATGAGTTTATGCACACATGTCGATTATGCACTTGCCATTTACTCCGCAGAGTTACATGAACAAGCTAAAGGTTTGTATGGTGTTGTGTGTGAGACGACAGAGCACACCTAGAGTGTTCTTCAACAAGTCTTGAGTGGTCTAGGTGGTAAAGTAAGGAAATTTTTGACAATTGTCTTTGAGACAAGCATGTTGATGAATTTTTTGGTGATTGATAAGTGGGCATCATTTTGGGGGCTTGAAGATAACCAGGAGCTTGTGATTTGCCAAAGAGGTTGTTAACTACCATTCTTGCAGTTTGAAATGAATGTCAATAGGTTTAATGCCTTGCTGCAACAATTGAGTCATCAAATGAATGGTCATGACTAAGGATGAGGATTTGCTCAAGATGAAACTTATGAGGTATTATTATCTTGCTTATTATTTTAAAGTGCTTGAGCCACCACTTTTTTGTGATAATGTGTGCTTTTTTTTGTAAAGCCTACATTAGTTTTAATGTAACGAAGCTAAAGTGAGTCAAATGTATTAAGTATGTACAATGTGATGTGAAACCTCTTTCTTTGATTTTTGCGATGTAATGCATATGAGAGTAATATTCTCTATAGAATGCTTGGTGTATGGTCTAATTATAATATTTGAATATTCACAAATCTCTCTCTCTCTCTCTCTCTCTCTCTCTCTCTCTCTCTCTCTCTCTCTCTCTCTCTCTCTCTCTCTCTCTCTCAATTGGCTCAATGTATAAGGACTTGCATTAAATTAAAATAATTTACATTTTTCTCTCTTTTAAAGAGAGTTTATAAACATTGATCACATTTTTAATTTTAACTATGTATCCATTGCTCGAGATGACACTTATTATAAGATGCTATTATCTTGCTTATTATAAAGTACTTGGGCCACCACCTTTTTGTGGTGATGTATGCTTCCTTTTTGTGAAGCATGTATGAGTTTTGAAATGTAATGGGTAATACAATGTGATGCCTCTTTCTTGAGGTTTGATCTATAGAAATACTTGTTATGTCTTGCAATCTAGAGAGAAAACTTAATTGATTTTTGCAATGTAATACATATGAGAGAGTAATATTCTCTATAAAATGCTTAGTTTTTGGTTTAATTATAATATTTAATCTTTAATATCTGAATATACACAACTCTCTCTCTCTCTCTCTCTCTCTCTCTCTCTCTCTCTCTCTCTCTCCAATATTTGGTTCAATGTATAAGTACTTGCATTAAATTAGAATAATATGCATTTTTCTCTCTTTTAAAGAGTTTGTAAAAATTAAATACATCTTTAATTTTAAGTATATGTCCATTGGGTAAACACAAGTGTTTGTAAGTTGAATGTCCTATATTGCAGCCAATTGAACCATCTGTCAATGATGATTGAACTTATTGAGTAGAAACTCTTGCTATGTTGGAAAAACGAAAATTTTCCAATGATTCCTCAAAGAAAAGAAAGCTTCATTTGGTTGGTCCCCATGGGAAAATTTTTATTTTTTGTTCACGTTGGGCATATTTTTTGTAACATTTGGATACAATTGCATAGGCATAATCAAGGAGTAATGCTTTGTGGTTTGTTGATATTAACTTTGTGGTGCAAACTTATTAGCGCAGTCTCTAGAAAAAACTTTCGTTTTGAGCTCTACTTCACATGGTGTATTATTAATAGTGAGAGTCTGCTTGTACTGCTTGGATACACTTGGACTTTGTGGGATATTTCATATATCTTCTCATTTATGGTTCATTTCAACAACATAGCAATTTTATTTCTAATTGTAACATCCATGGGTCAAATGAGCTACTTCTAAATGTTACACAAAGAAAATATGGATACAAGTTTACAATTTTGGTGCATGGTCATTGCACATATATATGAGTCTCTATACACCTAAATACAAATGCATGTCTAGCCTTTTATACATGCATATGAGAGAGAGAGAGAGAGAGAGAGAGAGAGAGAGAGAGAGAGAGAGAGAGAGAGAGAGAGAGAGAGAGAGAGAGAGAGAGAGAGAGAGAGAGAGAGAGAGAGAGAGTGTGTGTGTGTGTGTGTGTGTGTGTGTGTGTGTAAAAAGAGAGGGGAGAGGTGTAAAAGGGGTGAGAGATAGAGAGGTTGCAAGTAGAGGATAGGGATAAAAAAGGGGAGGGAGGGAGAGGTGAAAAGGGGGGAGGGAGAAAGAGATAGAGATTGTAAAGAGAGGAGAGATATTAAAATGGAGGAGGGAGGGAATGAGGAAAAGATATGAGAGAGAGAGAGAGAGAGAGAGAGAGAGAGAGAGAGAGAGAGAGAGAGAGAGATGAGGAACAAATATATGAGAGAAAATTTGCAAAGAGAAGGGGGTGGAAAGGGGTAGGGAGAGAGAGGAAGAGAGGCAAAAAATAGTGAGAGAGATTCAAGATAGAGAGAAGATAGTGAGCAAGCATGTGATTTCTTACACCCAAGGATACAAAATATGCATTTCTTATGTCTTTTGTTTATGGTTTGGGTCAATGTTATTTTTAATTGCAACATCCAAGGATCATATAGAGCTACTTCTAGATATCATGTAAAGTAAGTATGGAAAAAGTTTACAAGTTTGGCACATAAAAGGCATCGCATACATATATGAGTCTCTATACACTTAAATGCAAATGCATGTCTATCATTTTATGCATGCATACATGAGAGAGAGAGAGAGAGAGAGTGTGTGTGTGTGTGTGTGTGTGTGTGTGTTTGTAAAAAGAGAGGAGAGAGATGTAAAAATGGTAAGAGAGAGAGAGGTCACAAACAAAGGAGAGGGATAAACAAGGGGAGGGAGGAAGATGTGGAAAGGAGGGGAGAGAGGAAGTGGTGGTGGGTATTGCAAAGAGTGGAGAGAGATAAAAAAGGAAGAGGGAGAGAAAGAGAAGATGAGAGAGAGAGGTAACAAATATGTGAGAGAAAAATCACAAAGAGCGGAGAGGCATGAGAAATGGTAGGGGGAGAGAGAGATTGGCAACAAATAGTGAGAGAGATTCAAAAAAGAGAGAAAATAGTGTGCAAGCACGTGATTTCTTATGCTCGAGGATGCAAAAGAAGAATATGTGTTCATATTACGGTTGTGCATATGTATACATGTTACAATTGTGTATAGACTAGCATGCAATAGCGAAGCATGCGATGTTTTTACACTCAAGGATAGAAAAGTTACTATGTGATAGGGAAGTGAAGTTGTCATGCAATAGCATAGTATCTTCACTTCCCTCACACTCCATTTCATGGTATTGCATGGCAGCTTCACTTTCCTCACACCTCACTTCATGGTAGCAAAGTGAGATAGTGTTCCTTATGCGCAAGGAATGCTAATTTGTACATATTTGACATGCTTCCTATCAAAGATTATGCTATAAAATAAACCATGTGCTCACACAATCTTACAATTGAAGAAATTTAATTTGAAAAGTATGCTATGAGGTCATATGGTCAATGCCTTGTACAAAAATATTAAATGCACTAGAGAATGAGTACCTAGTCTAGTCTATGGTGCAAGTGCACAATGCATAAATTGCAAAACAAATGTTCATTGATTTAAAGCTAAGACTCCTAACCTCAGCTATTATTACTCATTTTTAAAAATTTGATTATATGCTCCACCCTCCCATAAGTCACAATAACTTTCATGATGAAGATGATTATTTTATTAATTCACTACAATGGAAGTCATCTCCCTATTTCTTTAATTTTACTTCCATGCCATGGGTTTGAGTTTATGCATGATTACACCACTGTTGAGCACTTGCATGGCATGAGGCCCCCCTATAACTATATGTAGTTTAGATGCACATGCACTTGAAAGGGAACTTGTCATTGAGCACACACTATTTCTTGCCATTGAGCATACATTGTTTCTTACATTGAGCACACACTATTTCTTGCCATTGAGCATACATTGTTTCTTACCCACACATTAGGAAATTTTTGTCACTCATTAGGAATCTTGGGTCCCACTAGTTCATAGATTGGGTACCTTATAGGGCATATGAAACACTCAAATCAATTTGAGAATAAATATACAAAAATAGATCACCTCTATTCTTGGTGGCAAAACACATTCCTATTTGAATCTAACTCACCTCAATATATACTCCTCATCTTTTTTGTTTAATTTCTCAAAATTGACTAAAAATTCCAACACACAAACATCATCAAGCATGTTTGAAAATAGTAAATATGCAGTGGCCTCCTTGGACATTAAGTAGGGTGATAATCAGATGCATGTATATAATAGCTAATTGTAGGTATTTATCAAATGTACATGTATATAATAGCCAAGTGTAGGTGCTCATAGATGTGCCAAAGCATGTACCGATATGGGTACACACACCTGCATATGGATCTATATAGGCATGTACATATTTGACATATCAATCCACATGTAGTAGTTTGTCCATAAGCCCCATCATAATGCCTTGAATTTTTGTTGAGAAGGGAGTACTTTTTTTGAGCTATCGGTATCACTTTGGAGTTTGATGCTTCAAAAAAGAAAAATCATGATGCATTACAAAGAATATTCTGGAAAGCAACCATAAAAATTCCAAGGTTTACTCTATTCTTTGGAATAAGCATTGAATTTTAGATGCAAGAAAAAGATAACTTAGAATTATTTTTGAATAAAATCAAAATTAAACATGAATATTTTTTCCTTGAGAAGGAGTTTGAGATATAGAACTTATCTAAGAGTGGATCCCTTATTTGTCTTTCCAATGTGTTGATGTTTGTGGAAGTTTGCCTTGCATTGAAAATTAATTGCCTTATTTAGAGAGAGCATGTGCTAAAAGTATTGCTTGGTTAGGTCTGATTTTGGATGTTAGAATGTGAGTGAGGAGTGTTGTTGGTGATCAATTGACTAGTTGAGTTGATGTGAGATACAAGATTGGAAATTGTGATTATTAATGGTGTTGCTAGAACCGGTGTGCATTTCATCTTGAGAGAGGAAGGGAAGTTTGTGGATATTTTATCACCATAAGTCATTGGTTTTTTGTCAAAGTCAACACCCTTTAGAACTCCTTTCTATGTACTCACATTGTGCTAAGCATGCAAACTAGATTTCTTGAGTTGGAAAAAGAAAGATCAATAACAAAGTTATTGTAATCTTACAAGGAGACCAACGGTGTGCCACTAAGTCGTCCCTATTAGAGCATTTGTCTAAAAAGCTCAAAAAAGACAAAGCATAAGTAGCCAAATAAAGACAAGAATTAATGTGGTTGAAGAAATATACACATATCAAGACAACTTCTGGCAATAGCAAGGAAGATCAAGTGCAAGGAGAAAATTTCAAGATCCAGTTGGACCATGAGAAAGAAAAAATAGAAGCTTTGGACAAGAGAGCTAGAGGAAACTCACCAAGCCTAGTCACATCTCTAAAAAGCCTTCACAAGTCTACACACTGCAATTGAAGCAAGCTTGAAAGGAGCATAACCAAGGTAGAGAGGGAAATAGTTTAGCACATGTAAAAATTTCTTCAAATTATGGATATGGAATTTGGCCAACTCCCTATATTGGGAAAGAAAATTCAAGCAACATGTAGCTTTGTGCAAATTCACAATCTCCTTGCAAGGAAATTTATATCAAAAACCCATCATGACTATCTCTATGACCAAGATATGTAGGTGAAGGATCTAAAAGCTCAACTCAATCTTTCCATTATAGCCCTAGAGAAGCTAGCTTTTGACACCAAGTTAAATATTTTATCCTATGAGCTACCAAATTGGATCACCTTTGCCACATTAAAATTAACTCCATTGTTTGCTTTTGCACACACACATGTCCATCACACACTATTAATTTTTAGTTAAACTCAACCCTCTCTACCATATCTACATACATAATGCCATCCAATTGTAGTAAGGAACCTACATTTTGGAGACCAATCTATCAACCAAATCATAGTGGGGAGGGTTATCCTAAAAACAACTCACCTCGCATTAATGGACTTAACTAAAAAGACACCACTATTAATATTTCCATCTAATCATCAAGGAACCTTATTCCCTCATCTCACTATACTTCACATCCCTTTCCTTTTTATTTCTTAAATAGATGTACATACATGGGTTTGGTCATTTAATATGGTCTTGGTCAATCTATTTTCCTACCTTATTATTATCCATATCAATGATAGTAGTACTCTCAGTACCTTTCTTGTCTCGATATGTCATGTTACATTATTTATCAATAGTTGATATTGCTCAATGTCCATTGACATTTCGAATGACAATGTGTTTGATGTTTATTTTTTTTGTATGCTTGACTATAGGGCATGGGTAGTTTTTTATTTGCATGTCATGAAGCTATTAATCTCATGTGTGTGTAGGTCATGATGAATTTTTTTCATAGGATTATTCTATGTATTTTATTCTTGTTTGTGTGCAGTTGTCTTCTATCGACTATTGAGATTGTGCTATTCTCTAATTTGAAAGTTTTTCTAAGCACACGAAGTTGGTAGCCATCCTTTGAAGCTAGAGATGTTGTGGAAATAGTGGAGCAAACTCTCATATCCTTTAATAGTTTGTCCATTTGGATTAAATGGTTGACTTTGACAATAACAAGTTTATTTTAGTTTCCTTAGAAACTTCTTTGATCTTAAATATTGATTCTAAGTACTTCTATTGTGTTTTTTTTTGTTTAGTTTAGTTTTGATTGATCTGGTTTGATTTGATTCTATAAGGTACTATTTTACACTATTATGGGATTGGTTGATGTATTTGTGTGCATTTGAGCTTACATTATGGTTTCTTTTCTACTATTGATTTGTGTATTTTTCATGAAGATTTTGGTTCAATGGGTTATGTTAGCTGAAGGGTGAGAAGGATCGAAGCTTGCACTCGAGAGCTATGGTGGGAGAGCAAGAGCAAGAAAGAGAGAGACAAGAAATGGGAACTCTAATAGTCACAATGTGTGACCAGGCCTTCCTTTATTCAAACTGTCACTAAAAGAATAAAGAATAAAGTGATAGGACGGGCGCCCACTATCTGCAGTGTGCAGTGGCGGTGACTGTCAGTATAGTAATACACAAGCGGCTAGGCGGAGGCACCTTTACCCCCAACAACCTCCCACTTAAAGGTGAATCTGCCCTAGTGAGGAGTGAAAATAGAAAAAAAAAAAGACAGTACAACGTGTACACATGTACAATAGGATGAGGAAAGACATCATCTCATCCCACGCCCATCAACCTCCTGAGGAAGGCAAAGCGCTCTATAGAGAGGCTTTTCGTGAGCAGATCTACAGGATTCTGGTCCATCGAGATCTTAATAAGATCAACAAACTTGTCCTCAACGACCCCACGTATGAAGTGGCACCTCACCTCAATGTGTTTCGTCTTCACATGGAAGACCGGATTCTTGGCTAACTGAATAGCTCCGAATGCACTATAGGGATAGCATCAATACCAAGGTTATCAAACCAAATGACCCAACCAAATGGCCTCCTTGCAAGCCAGAGTGGTGGCTGCAACATACTCGGCCTCTGTAGTAGAAAGGGCCGTGCATTTCTGCACTCTGGACATCCAAGAAATAGCACCTCCAACATAGGTGAATACATTGCCAGAAGTGGACTTCCTACTATCTGCATGTCCTGCATAATCAAAGTCAGTGTACCCCATGACTCCTGTATCCTGGCTGCCATAGCATATGCACATATCTGTAGTGGCCTTCGGGTACCTCATGATACCCTTCATGGCATCCCAATGCTTCTTGCCAGGTGTAGCCGTATAGCGTGCCACAATACCAACTGCAAAGGCAATATCTGGGACGAGTGGCTATCATGGCATATATAAGACTGCCCACTGCGGATGCATAGGGAATCTTGGCCATCTCGGCCCTCTTCTCATTTGTCTGTGGACAATCAGCCTGTGATACCTTCACATGAGAAGGCAATGGACAACCAATAGGCTTTACGTCCTGCATGCGAAAGCACTCAAGGACTTTATGAATGTACTCCCTATGTGACAAGTAGAGGAGTCCCTAATGCTTGTCACATCTAATGCACATACCAAGTATGTGAGCAGCTTGTCCCAGATCTTTCATCTCAAAGCTCTTCTTGAACTAAGCCTTAAGAGCATCTAGCTCTTCATGAGCTTTCCCTGCTATCAGCATATCATCCACATAGAGTACCAAAATCAATAAAGAACCATTACGGGCTTTTTTCTGTAAAGACATGGATCCATAGCACTCCTGCTGTAGCCCTGTGACTGCATAAAGTCATCAAACTTATGATACCACTCCCTAGGTGCCTACTTCAAGTCATAAAGACTTTTCTTCACTTTACACACTAGGTGCTCCCTGCCAGGTTTTGCAAATCCCTTAGGCTGCTCCATATAAATCTCATCATGCAAGTCCCCTTGTAAGAAATTCGTCTTGACATCCATCTGGTATAAATCCAAGTCAAGCTGAGCAACCAAGCCAAGACTAAGTGTAGGGTGGTCATCTTAACCACAGGAGAAAATACCTCATCAAAGTCCACACCGTGCTCCTACTTAAAACCCTTTTCTACCAATCTAGCCTTGTATGCCGGCTTGGGGTGTCCAGGGGTACTTTTCAGCTTGTAAACCCACTTGCATGGCAAAGCCTTCTTGCCCGTAGGCAAGGAAACCAAATCCCAAGTGTCATTCTTATGCAAGGAGTCTATCTCAGACTACATAGCCCTCTCCCAAGAGTGATTGTCACCCCTGCGCATAACCTCATCATAACTGAAAGGCTCTCTTGCATATGTAACCAAGACATAATGCATCCAGGGCTGAAATCTATCACGTAGAAGTCTGTCTCACAGCAGGCTCTGTTGCCTTCCTAGCTACTTGTCCAACACCCTGACCATGAGCATCTGCTGCAGCTGTAGGCTTTCCACTGGCTGTGTAGGAGCTCTCAGCTCCTCCTGAAATATGACCCTACGGATCTCAACAACTCTCTTAGGCTGCCTATACAACTTGTCTTCATGGAAGACTACATCATGGCTGTGGATGACTTTCCGCATGCCTGCAGATCCCAAAGACGGTAACCCATCTCGCCTGCATCCCCATAACCAAGGAAAATGCATTTGACACTCTTAGGATCCATCTTACTTCTCTTGTCCTTGGGCACATGCCAAAATGCCTCACATCCAAAGACACGGAGATGCGCATATAAGAGGGAGGTTTTCCAGTCCATACCTCCTTTGCAACCTGGAAATCCAAACCACTAGAAGGTGGTCTGTTTATGACATGCACAACTGTACTAACTGCCTCAGCCCAGGCCTACATGGCTAAGCATACTGTGTACACACTCCTGGATGGTTCGATTCATCCGCTTAGCCAAACCATTCTAGGGGGGGTGTAGGGGGCGGTCAACTGACACTTAATATCCCTCTCATCACATAACTGCTCAAAGGCACATGAGACATACTCATCCCCATTATCTGTCCTTAGGCATTTGAGCCTATACCCAGACTAGTTCTCAACCAATGCAAGCCATCTCTGAAACTCAGCCAAGACATCGGATTTCAGCTTAATGGGATAAGCCCAAACTTTCCATGAAAAATCATCTATGAAAGTAACAAAATATTTTGCACCACCCATAGACTGACAAGGCATGGGCCCACAGACATCCAAATGTACCAATGCCAAGGGCTCACTCATGTGTGGCCTACCAGACTTCTTACGTGTAGACCTAGTCTGCCTGCCATAAAGACAATGCTCACATGAATCAAAACATGCATAATCAAGGGGCAGTAAGTACTGCAAACCAGAAAGCATTTTCATTCCTTTCAAAGACATATGGCCCAAACAGGTATGCCAAAGAGATACATGTGGGATAGAACCCATAGACAAAACATGATCAAGGGAAGAAGTGGATACAATCAAGGGATAGAGGCTATCAACCTTGGCACCTCTCGCAATCACAAGTCTGTCACGAGTGATATTCCATGCAGAATCTCCAAAAGATACATGATAACTTGCGTCATCAAGCTATCCAGCGGATAGGAGACTACGTGTCAAAGTAGGTACATGACGTACATCTTGCATAACAAAACTGTTGCTAGAAGAAAACTGCAACCTAACATCACCAATGCCCACAATATCAAGAGAGTTGTCATCACCCAAGCGCACAAAATGCGAAACAGTATGGTATGAATGAAACCACTCTCGACAAGGTGTCACATGAAAGGACGCACCTGAGTCCAAGAGCCAACATTGTGCATACATAGAGTGCATCTTTGTCATCTGCGAAGCACTAGAAGAAGCTGCAAGGATATAATCATCATCAACATCCTCAGGCTGCATAACATTGATCTCTTCAATTTTAACACTAGACTTTGCAGGCACTATGTTGCGATCAGAAGACTTATCCTGCACTTTGTCTTTCCCCTTATCTTTGCGCCTTTCATTGCGCAGTTCATGGCATTGTGGCCTAATATGGCTCTTTTTTCCACAATGGTGACAAGTAACATCTGCATTCCTGCCACGGGATTTTCTACGTGACTTCCCAAGAGACTTGGACCGAGATTTCTGAGAATCCCGTCCACGGCCACTACCACTGCCATGCTTTCCATACCCATCATTCCTGCCTCTAACTGTCATAGCATGTGACACACAAGAGGCATCCAAATTCTTATGATTAACCTCTTCCTACAAAAGAGCACTCTCAACATCAGATAATTTCAAGGTAGTAGTAGAGGCACATAATGCAGTGCGGAATACATCCCATGACTCATTAAGAGTACCAAGAAAGAAAAGAGGATGACATCCTCTACAAAAGTGATGTCCTGTGAAGTCAAGTTCTTGAGTATAGCATGGAACTAGCTCAAGTGAGCAGACATAGTCACATTTTCCTTCATAAGCAGATCCATAAGCATACGAGAGATTCTTGATAGCCATTTTCCTTCATAGCCAATACATCTAACTCACTGGACTTTTCTTGTCATAGAGATTCTTGATTTTATCCCACAACTTCCATGCTCTCTGTTCTTCCTCAAATACATTGTAATGAACTTGTTCTATGAGAGATAATACAATAGTGGACTTGCATAACTCATCAAGCTCAAGCCATTCCTCATCTGGCATAGTTGCAGGTGGATGCCCGCTCAACCTCAAAGGTTTGATCTGCGATTTCTACACCAACGCCTGCCAAATCTGGCTCTCCCAATAAGAGTAATTCATACCATCAAGCTTAGTGATGTTGAAAATAGCATGATCAATGGACGAACTCGCCATAATGTAGGCTGGAAGACTGCAGACAGTTTAAAACTACTTATTGTTTACTACAAAAAATGACAAAAAATTTACCAAAATCGAGAGAAAAGTGTAACCAAAGCTGCTGCCCACCAAGTACTAGTGAAAGTACATCATTTCAGAATATTTCAACATGAAAAATCCATGTCAGTCCCGAGTTATATGCTTCTTAGAATAAATGACAGCAGGGTACTGTGAGAGGCAATTGCTGACCAAATCACTGCATCAAGTCAAGAAATGATAGCCAAGACATGACCGGCCATAAATGGGTATAAATCAACACCAAACAATCATCAAGACCCTGAGCAAACACCCAAACATGTCACCAAAGCATCTGTCAGTGAAGTAGGCATACCCCTTGGACAATAGGGCTAAGCATACATAACACTGGCAAGACCTGACACCAGTAAGTGTATGCTCACAAGAGTGCAAAGCCCAAGCTCAGGTCAAAAGCAATTCCAAGATATCAATGCATGAACCATGCAACATTTTAATTGTAAGAGATTCCAGAGTCTCAAGTATCTGCAAAATGCTCAAATAGCATAAACCTCCTGCTCAATGTCAGTCAAACATACAAGATGCTCCCACTAGCTCAAAAGGTGGATAAGTGAGCTCAACAGCTCAAGCAAACCAAGTCAAAGTACCAAAGACAGGTAACTAAGACAATGACTCAATAGCATCCAAGGTCGTAATGGAAAAAGCCAAGTCGTAATGGAAAAATCCAAGTCAATGTCCAATTTCTCAAGGGAATACTCAAATTAATGTCGAGATGAGCTCAAACAGCTGCCATACATGGCGAAAGCATAAAGCATTCACCAAGATATCATAACCTATACTGGGTAGCCTAGGCATAAACCATGTCATAGATGAAATGCCAGCTGCAAAAAAGTGATAGTCAAACCCAAATTGAGCTCCAATCTCAGCTCAAAAGCATTCTAGAGCATAAACAAGACATGTGGCATAGTCCAAATACATCATGACATCATACCGAGTAGCCGGGAGCACCCCGTGACCAATAGGCATAACCCAAATGTAGCATAAATAGCTTCAACCCTAAAGTTTCCAACAACATATAACCTCTGTAAACTGAGAAAATCATTGCTCAATCCAAGCTCAAATCCATAGGCAAACCATAGGCATACATTCCCGTATGTTTAGGCACCAACCGGGCATAATCAGGTATCAAATGCCAAGACCTGTAAGCATAAAATTGAAGAAACAGGTGGCTGCCCTGTTTTGAACAGATTTGGGATTGTTCAAAATAGTCAATGCTGAGCTAAGTTAGCTCCAAATGCATCTCACATAAGAGGCATAACATCCACAAGTGATCCGATATCAATAGACATTAGGTAGAAGCATCACATAAGCCATAGGCATACAAATACATGCTATCTCGAACCTGAAATCTATTGCAAAATATTCTTTCATCAGAATTTGGCAAATCCAACATCACCATCATGTTCGGAGCGTGCCAAAACCCAAACTTAGACTCTTACCTTGCCTGAATCTGGTTCCGAATGCCCGAGATATGACAAAAAGAGTGATTTTTGCCAGATTTTGAAACAGATGCAAAAAAAACGTGAGCTGGTTGGGGGGGTCTACTGTCCCACGTGTCAACAATGGGGCACAAATGGGGGCCAAAGAAGGCCTACACAAGCCTCAACAAGCCTTGATAGGCTAGAAGCAAGATCCAAGTGAAGGAAGCTCTAAGAGGTGTGAGCTATGGCTGCTCACAACCTGTGAAAACCCTGTTTACCTAGACCTTTGAACTGAGATAAATCTCTGAAATAATGAAGCAATATCTAAATGTCAATGCCTTGATGGTACCTCAATAGGCCGGGAAGAAGCTCGGGAAGTCGAGGAGTGACGGGAGCTCAAGAGAATGAGCTATAGCTGCTGGGAAGGAGACCCAATGCGAGTGGGAAGTCGATGGGAAGCTGAGAATGCCATGAGCCAAGCTCAAGAGTCGAGAAGCCATGCTCTGATACCAGTTGAAAGGTGAGAAGGATCGAAGCTTGCACTCAAGAGCTATGGTGGGAGAGCAAGAGTAAGAAAGAGAGAGATAAGAAATGGGATCTCCAACAGTCACAATGTGTGACCGGGCCTTTCTTTATTCAAACTGTCACTAAAAGAATAAAGAATAAAGTGATGGTGATGGGCGCCCGCCACCTGTAGTGTGCAGTGGCAGTGACTGTCAGTGTAGTAATACACGGGGGGCAAGGCGGAGGCGCCTTTACCCCCAACATTAGCTTCTTTTGGCTCTATAAGCTTTGTCTACTTTTATAGCCCTTCTCTCTCAAGGAACTCAAGAGATAGCTTTGACCAAGCTATTAGGGTCTCTCTCAAGGAACTCAAGAGATAGCAAGAAGAGAAAAGATATGGCCACAAGAATCTTCTCCAAGGCAAGCAAGATTCTTTGGAGAACATGAGAAAGAGATAAGAGGAGTTCATGGGTAGAAAAAGAAGAGTACAAAGCTTAAGGCTATGCCCTTATTAAGGGATTTAAATTTTAAACCGAGCACAATACAACTGAGAAAATGAAAAAATTGAGCAATTGTTTTCTATTTGAAGCTATTTGAAAACCATTGATAGCAAGAACATTAAAGAAATCTAGTTGTATGAAAACAACACAAAGACAAAGATAAGATCAAATTAGTATATATTATTTGTTGCAAAGAATATTACATGTCAACATTGGTTTGCAATCAATCTTGATACAAGATGTCTTTCTTCAAGAGGGCATTAATGAGAGGAACCCTCCTTGCTCTCATCATCTATATACTTGTAGCCTAGCTTGCCTTTGCTTCTAGGCTCACATTGGACTATGTCAATTAATAGTATTTTGTGATGGCTAAAGTCAAACAAGGACAAGGAAAGGTCACAGTATAAGTTCCGAATTTATTTGATGATGTTTATATATTTTGCATAGCTTCATTATATTATTTTGGGTACTTGTGTATTATTATTGTACTCATGGACATAATCAAATTATCATGGATGTAGTATTTTATGAGAGCCAGACTCACTTCTATGCAGATTGTATGTATCTTCTCCCACATTTTATTTGTCACACTTGTAATTGTTGCATGGGTTGCACACACGTATTTACCTTTGTATTAGTGTAGGCATGGTCTAATAAGCCTAAGGCACAAGTGTGCTTCAAGGATTGACTAGCCTAGATCCCATAAAGTGGGTAGGATACTCAAAAGAGGATGCAAACCCTGATTCACAAGGGTGCAAATCCTAAAATGCAAAGTGGGGTGCAAACACTAACCCCAAAACAAAGCACCATCCTAGAGAGGTGACCTAACCCTAACCCTAATTTTGTGTTTATATAAGCAACATTTTTTGGTATTTTTCCTCTATTATCTTCAAAAAAAAAAAGACTAGAAATTGAGATTGATTGTGGGCTGTGGCCCTTAGGTTCTTTGACAGCAAAATTTCAGGTTTTTATTGATGTTATATCTCATGTTTCCCCTTTATTTTGCAAAAATACCCCATTTTGCCTCTTAAACGCGTGTTTTATGGGTTTTATACCATTAATTTCAGCCATAACACTTATGATTTTCTGATTTTCTGAGCATAAACTAAAAAAACTCATAGCAAACAACAACATAATGCATAATCAGCCCATGGGAACAATATTTCATCACCCAAATAGCATAAAAACTCATTTTTTCTTCATAAAAATTGAATTACCGCTTAGGCTTTGTGTCTCAGGATCTCGGTTTTTCTATGGGACTGTGTGTCAGCCCTCATTCAATGTCCAGTATCTTTAAGAACATCACTCTTCATGTCTTCATCCACCCGGAAGCAATCTGGTCTCATCCGGACAAGCTTTCCTCCATCATTCTTCATTGTCTTCTTCCACACAAGAACAACCCCTTAAGGGAGAGAGAGGGAGGAGAGAGAAAGACTGAAATCAGAGATCCCCACTAAACTAAAGGCTTTCATATCGGAGCTTTGGAGTGTTCAAGCTTCAAGCATTGTGGATTTGACGTGTTTGTAGCTTCACAAAATTTTTGACAACTTGAGGTATGGTGTTTTCTTGGGAGATTATTAATGCTTTATGTATATGTGTTTTGCAGCTACATGTGGTTTTAGTATTGTCAGCTTGTTCACATTTGGTAATGTATCTCATTTGAGTTTCACAATTTTGACAAAGTTAATACATTTTTTAGCACTCCTTTATTTTTTGTTTTTGGGTTGTGAGTGAGGTTCATCCTTTTCACTGCTTGTGAGATAACATAAGGCCTGGTTTGATAGTCATGTGCAGCAATGTTCCTTTGAAAAAGTTGACTTGGTGTTGTTGTACTCTCTTAAAGGCCATAAGTAAAAATTGAAACTTTGAGGCCTAGGACCATATTGCATTTGACAAATAAGCAGGACAAGCGATGTTGAACTTGAAACCCTAAAAGAGAAAGGGATTCGTTGTATTAAGAAGTATTACCCCCCAACAACTACTTTACATGAATTCCCACACATCTACATAATGTTTATGTTCAATATAGTCATGGTGGTGAACAAACATGGTACAAGCAACTTGAGTAGAAGGATGATGCTCATTAGTTTATTTCACCAATCCCTATGCAAAATTTCTCTTCATTCTTTAATTGCAGGGCTAACTCTATTTCTTTAACGAATCTTGAGAATGACCCGATCATTCCTTTGGCCTTTCTTCAAATCCAGTTGACTATTAAAAAGCAAGTCACTCTTGTGTCAAGAATCGCATGGTGAGGGGACTTACTTGAGTTATGGCACCAGATATACACCATACACACAAGAGAAAGCTCATTTTTCAAGAACACAAAAAGAGAGATAGAGGCTAAAGCATTTTCTTGCTAGTTTCTTCTTCTTCTTTCTCACTCAATACAATGTATACAAAGTATAGATAAGATACAACATAAAGAAAAGTGGCCTATTAAGTCAAACTGTGCATAAGTGACTATACTAATCGATTGGCACTATAACTATACTAGTTGTAGATAGGTGCAACAAACTAAATATAACAATTAATAACCTAGTGGCCATGTGTGGATTATAATGACCACTGACGTTCTAATTGTAGATGTGTGGCCTCATCTAGCTAGGCGGTCCATCATCAATGTCCGCACATGTTGAGCTTTCCATCTCAACACCCCCCCTCAAGCTCACAAACTATATCTCTACAATGCTAAGTAAGCATCAAAACTTTTGAAACTTCTCTATACCAAATGCCTTTCTAAAAATGTCAGTTATCTAATCCTGTGTGCTAACTTATACCAATAGAGAGAGAGAGAGAGAGTTCAAAAAGTCTAGAAAATAACATAATGAGTTAGCAAGTCAATAGACTCCTACAAGTACGTTCTCTCTCACAAAATAGTAATGCACCTCAATGTGTTTTGTCCTAGCATGGAATACTCAATTCCTATCTAGTTGTATGCTACTCATGTTGTCATAGTGAATGATAACTGGACCTTCTCCCTACACATCCAAATCACCCAATAGCTTTTATAGCCATACCACCTCACATGCAACCATAGTAGCACCTCTATACTCAACCTCTGTCTTAGGTAATTTACTCATGAATATATGTGTGCATCATGTGGCTTCAAAATAAAGTATTTTTAAAATACCATTTTTAACATTTTTTTTACATACAGAACGGTGTAATACAAAGGGATTATTTACAAATTGAATAGAAAAGGATTATGCTTTATTTACGAAAAATTCACAAATAAGGATATTTATAAATAGGCCTTGAATACACGTGATGTAGAGGATATATATATAGTAACTTCCCCGAGACCTCTATACTCAATAAAATAACTGTAGATTGATTTTGCTACTCCATGTAATTGTTGCACTACCAAGGGAAAATATGAATCCACTGATAGATCTTCTGCCAGACATGCTACCATCCCAATCTACATCTGTGCATCCAGACACCTGTATATCCTTACCTGCCTCATAAAAAAGTTCATAATGTAGATTGTGGACTTCACATACCTCAATATACTTCTAACTGAATCCAAGTGAGGCTTTTTAGGTATCTACATAAACTGACTTGCAAGGTCAATAGTATTACTTAAATCTAGCCTTGTGATAGTCATGTAAATCTAACTTGATGGAACCTAGAACGTGCCGGCACTGGCTCGTGCACTAGCCGGACCTCTATCTCATGCGCTCAACAACCCCACGGCCTCGCGGCCAGGAGCGTTGATGACACATACATTGCCTTCCTAGACATCTTGCATTTGTATTACGTTGCTTGTAGTCCACTCTTCTCTCACCCACTACTCCTCAGAGGGAGTCCCTTACACATTGCCTAATGGCACAAAGCACAGACATAGGGGGTCCTCCAACGGCTGAATGCCACCACCCCTCTACGACTCTCCTACACCTTGGGGATTGGCCCCTCGGTGCGTCGCTCAACGTATAAACATTTCATACAAAATCCACTCAAGGTACCAATTGATCGTATACAGGAATGTACCATTGTCCTTACTTCTCTTTCCCCTAGACCCCATGCCTAGCCTATGGCTTAGGGTGTCCTGTCTCTCACTCAACGTGGGTCAAGGTCCTAATGAAAGCAATTGCTGTGCATCCAGGATTTCTGATACCTTTAAATATTTCCACGGTTTATGCATATTGTGGATGCTAAGTGCTCAAATAATTATAAAATCAATATTGTGCGCATGTGGAAAACATCCTTTTAATGGTTTTCAACTACCGTTCTTATGCGGCGTTGCACGAACCTAGCACCGAGGAAACCCTCGTGCTACTAGGCTCTCATTCTATGATTATTCACCGACCTATATGGTATGCAAACAAAACCCAGCAATCTTTTCATCATGTTACTCCACATTTAGACACATTTTAACCACTCTACCCTCCCATCGATCAAATGTTGCATTGTTGTATAGATTTATAAGGCATTTTGTCATCATTTTATGTGTAAAAAGCGGAAAAAGACACACTAGAACAAGAAGGTGGGGCTGAACTGTGGAAAATCCTCATGCTTCAGTCCCCACAAACATTCACGAACATTGTTCTTAATTTTCATTAATTTTCCGCACCCAAAATGCATTTTTCCCCTATTTTTAGTGGTTTTCCTCTATTTTCCTTGTATTTTCCCTTATTTTTTGCATTATTTTATAACTAAAAATTCACAATAGGTTATGGGCTGTGGCCCTTAGTTCCTTCTTGCAACAAAAATGAAAATTTAGTTGGTGTTCCTATTTATTCTTCCATTTTTATGCTCAAAAACATCATTTTCCCTTGATTTTTCATATTTTACGTGTTTTAGTGTATTATTTTAGGCCACAAGATGCATGTTTTTCTGATTTTCTGATAATGATCAACAAATACTCATGGAAAACAGCAACATAAACAATTTTTAGCCCACATGAACGACAGTTTATCAATCAAAAGCCATGAAATCTCAAATTTTCTTTGAAAAATTTGAATTACCGCTTATTTGCGTGTCTCGGGTTTCATGTCCATGGCTGCAAATCTGAAAATCAACAACACTTCATACTCATGGCGATCACATGTCACCATTTCCAACCCGTGAAGCGATCCGATCGATGCCGGACAAGCCTCCACCATTCTTTCTTCTTCCTTTCTCTTCCCACATGAATCTCCCCTTAGAGGAGAGAGAGGAAGGAGAGAGAAATACTGATTGTCTCTCTCCCTCTACAGGCTGTCATTTCTCGCGCAGAACGGAGCGATGCAGAGTGTAAAAGCAATATAGTTGCCTCGTGTAATCTGTTCCATGGCTTCTTCTTCAACAAAAATTTGCATTAGGGGGGGGGTTGTTTTTTTCGCGACGGCTCTGCAGCACGCTGCCCCCCCTCTATTTCGTTTTTTTTTTTAGGGAGGGGGTGCCCCTCCCCAAAGGCACCCCTTCACTTCTCCTTTTGGGCACTTCCCTAATTTTGACCGGCCTTTTGGCCCTTTTCCCGACCTCTCACGCATACGGTGTCCGAATCCAGTTCTGAAAATTTTTGTGAGCTCATCTCGGCATCCCGCACTGATTGACAGCTCCACTGACCAGCACAGGCGCATGGAAAAATTACTAAAAATCCGCAACTATTGCCCGGGCGTCCTTAGAGCACTTTGAAGCTTAAAATCGTCCTAGGTCAAGCCGCCGCCTTTGACATTGGATATTTTTCCCTTGATATTCATAATTTTTAGCTATTTTTAAGCAATTTTCGGCACCAAAATTCCGCTCTCATTGGCGACCACACGATAGGGCGACTCAGCCGATCGAATCCCACAATAGATCTGCACAAAACAATCAGAGAAGCAGCAAGCTAATACAAAACAAATATGCGATAAAACTCAACACCACGCTCACCTTACCCCCTGACAGAACCAAGGCATGACATCCACAAGGAGTAGGCCTAGTATCATCTAATAGAACATCCGAAGCGAGTCACTAACCAATTGCTCCAACACAACCAAACTAAAAATAATTGTCAAAGAGGTTGCCCGAAGTGGTGGTCTGAACTACCCACCAACAAAAGACAACACTACTAGGAGCTCCTACAAGGCGAGGACTCCTATAGCCTGATCAAGGAGTATTTTCTGTCAGTACATTTCTTCTTTTAGGGTTTTTATTTTATTAACATACTTGGGCATGTAAAAAGGAGGGAGCTGAGCATAGTGACCCAAGGAGAACAGGGCATCGGCCTTAGGACCTGTCTCGGCACCCAAGAACCTACCAAGCCCTCGCAAGGTGACACTTAATCCTTTTCTAACGCTCACTTTTATTTTCGCTCCAACCTTCCTTATTTTGTTTTTTTTTTTTTTTTGTTCTCCAGCAAGAAGCCACCCCTAGGAAGACAAGATATCAGCCCCAGGTCTGACTCGTCCCTAGGAACCTACCAGGCCTTCGCAAGGCGATGATCAACTGCCTATACATTTTCATTCCTTTTCTTTTCTTTGATAGGGGTTAGAACCCCTTTTTACACACCTTCGTACTTATATTCATCTTGTAGGATGTTCAGGGTTTCTTGGCATCATCATTATTATCTTCTGGCAGGCTTCTCTAACTGCCTCACTACTAACAAGAACTCCTAGAATGGCTACCTAGAAGGCTAGCAGAATAGGGCCACTAGGACTTCCTTCTAAAACAGGTCTTTTGATGCCTGACAATGTCTTTACAGGAGGCAATGACTACTCCGACCTCCCTCAAACATACTTAGCCTAAACCTGGGACTTCATGCCTTGGTTGCCGATCCCCAACAAAAATATATCCCCTCGACAAGTACAAATACACATATAACACGAAAGAAAGGTACTCATAAAGGAGAGGTATCACCTGGATTGGCCACAAGAAGCTTCCATCGCAGCAAAGGGTCCTCCAGGCTCCACCAAATTCCACGAATCACAAAACCTGTCCAGCACAACACTTAAAACAAAAAACCCAATTAAACGCACCCGCACTAGATAGGGAAATGGCCCTCTTGGCCTAATGAAATCAAACATGACTTCGCATAACATCCTCCTGGAAACAACTATGATAGACATCAAAGCATACCATTCCCAGGGGAACAGAGGCTCGTAGCCCTAAACTAGGTGCATTAAATTATGACCCATCCCTCCTGCATATAGCGCAAGAGGTGTTCGCATCACATGTCGTCTAATCAGTCTCTGTGGGTCCAAGATAATAAAGGCAGATGAGTCTCGCCTACCCTCTGCATCACCCAGATCAACCATCGTCTGCCAAAGAGGGCATGTTCAGAAAGCATACCCCACAAACGACCAGGTCCTGTCTCATCGTCAATAGATATATCGGGACAAGGGCCACAATTAAAGAAGAGGTCTTCTTCATACGCAAAATTAGCCAATGAATCGGCAAACTGATTCCAATCTCGTGGAATCAGCTGAAAAGACACTCTATCAAATTCATCTAGCAGGGCTATGGCAGTATGATGGTACATGCAAAGGATGGGGTTTCGTACCATGTATGTCCCATTGAGTTGATTTAAAACCAACTGAGAGTCCCCTTTCACCAATAACTGGCGGATACCACCCTTCTTTGCAATATTCAAACCCATAATCAGGCCTTTGTATTCTGCCATATTATTGGTAAAATTCACCCCGAGATAAGCAGCTAACTTCATGACAATGCATCGTCGGGGGTCTCGGATGACAACTCCTACACTTCCTTTTTTGCATGCACCCCTGGACGCCCCATCAAAGTACAAGGTGTACGTCCATAAAGGGTTTACATATCCCGCCATCCGGAACTCTACTCGTAATTATGGTAATCAAAATTCAGCATATTCAACGGGTGGACTGTAGGCTCCATCCTTCCATCATCATTGAATTCAACAGGGATGCTCGTCAAAATTTGTAGGCAGTGATGGCAGAAGACCTTGATCTCCCAAATAAATGTCCCGCCTTCTTGCTCAATCACCTTATATCCTTTGCTCCACCAAATGAGCTTTCCCTGATGATACCTCTATTCTAAATATGGGTGTTCTAAATAAGGGATCAGACGACCCATCAACCTCTATCACGATTTCCTTGCAGATATTTGATCAATCTCGCCTAGACCTGCAAGGCAGTCATAGTATTAGTGCAATCATAATTAATAAGGTTTAATCTTATTAAGATTAACCTTATTTTTAAATTCTATCCCCTCAAGGTTAGCTAACAAGACTGTGGATTTATTCTTTCCTATTCTGATGGACCTAAAAACGGGCCGGCACTGGCTCATGCACTAGCCGGGCCTCGTCACTACGCACAAGACAACACCTCGGCCTCGCGGCCAGGAGCGTCTATCAAAATCTCTGCCTTCCTAAACATTCCGTTTGTAATACGTTGTAGTCCAACTGATCCTAACCCAATATTACTCCTCAGAGGGAGTCCCTTTCACATAGCCAAAAGGCTCGAATCACATACACATGGGGTTCCTCCTACGGCTGAATGCCGTCAACCCTCTGCGACTCTCCTACACCTTGGGGATTGGCCCCTCAATGCGTTGCTCAACAAATAGACACATCGCACAAAAGTCACTCAAGGTACCAAATAAGCGTGTCCAGGAATGTACCATTTCTTCCTCACGTACTTTTCCCTTTGGGACCCGCGTCTACCTACAGCATGGGTACCTCACTGCCTCTCATCGTAGGTCATTTTCTAATAAACCAATTGCAATGCATGTCCAGGAGCTGATCACTGATACTTTTAAATTCTTTTCATGCTCTATGCATTTGGTGGATGCCTAGTGCTCAAACATTTAGCAAAACAGTATCGTGCACAAGTGCAAAAACATTCTTTTAATGGTTTCCAACTACCGTTCGTGCTTCGTTGCATGGGCCTAGCACCGAGGTGATCCTCGTGCTACTAAGCTCTTAATTTTAATTATCATCCGTCCTAAATGCTATGCATAGAAATCAGCAACCTTCCCATCATCTCACACGGCATTTAGACGTATTTCAACTTCTCTACCCTTCCCCGTTTAAATATTGCATCGTTGGATAGGTTTATAGGGTATTTTACCATCATTTTATGTGAAAAAAAACGGAAAAAGACACACTAGAACAAGAAGGTGGGGTTGAACTGAGGCAAATACTCATGCTTCAGTCCCCACAAACATTCACAAGCATTGCTCTTATTTATCCTTATTTTTCGGAACCCAAAATGTATTTTTTTCCTATTTTTAAGGGTTTTTCCACCCTTTTCTTGTATTTTCTCTTATTTTCCTGCATTATTTAATTACTGAAAATTAAGAACAGATTAGGGGCTGTGGCCCTTAGTTCCTTCTTGCAGAAAAATGAAAGTTTAGTTGATGTTCCTATTTACTTCCCCATTTTTATGCCAAAAAACCATCATTTTCCCTTGATTTTTCATGTTTTTCGTGTTTTAATGTATTATTTTGAACCACAAGATGCATATTTTTCTGATTCTCTGATTATGACCAGCAAGAACTCATGGAAAACAGTAACATGAACAATGTTTAGCTCACATGAACAACATTTCATCAATCAAAAGCTATAGACTCTCAAATTTCCTTTGAAAATTTTAAATTACCGCTTATTTGCGTGTTTCGGGTTTCATGTCCATGGCTGCAAATTTGGAAATCAGCAACACTTCATGTCCAGCACAATCACCAATCACCATTTCCAGCCCGTGGAGCAATCCAATCCATACCGGACAAGCCTCCATCATTCTTTCTTCTTCCTTCTTCTCCCCACATGAACTTGCCTTTAGAAGAGAGAGAGGGAGGAGAGAGAAAGACTGAAATCAGAGATCTTCAAAGAGAGTATCATTTGACGGGCGAAGGGCGGTGAAATGATTGGCATCCAGGAGGGAATGAGGGGCAATGATCATTGATAGGGGTTACTTGCAGACTGGAGATGGCATCATCATCCATGGAGCGCAAATTTCGGGCGCAGTATGGCGCCTTCTTCCTCCCCTTTCTCTCACCACGATTTGGTGCTATCTTTCATGTTGCATAAAATTTCTTGGGCTCCCAAGGGTCATGCCCACTTTGGCCAAAAATAAGTCCACCTCTTCATATCTTGACCGGTTTCTTGGCCATTTCCCTGTCCGGACTCGGAATCGAGCTCTGAAAAATCCTGGGCGTCCGGCTTAGCATCCCGCATTGGCCAGTAGCTCGTATCAACCCGCATGACTGTCTGAAAAATTATGAAAAATCAACAAGTGTCGCTCGGGTGCCTTTAAAGCACTTTGACGCTTAAAATCGTCCTAGATCAAGCCGCCGCCTTTGACGGTGAATATTTTCCCCTTGATATTCATAATTTTTAGCTATTTTTAAGCACTTCCCCTCACCTAAATTCCGCTCTCATTGGCGACCACAGGATAGGGCGACTCAGCCCGTCGAATCCACGAACATATCTGCACATAAACAACCAAAGAAGCATCAAACTGCTACAAAACAATTATAAAATAAAACTCAGCACAATGCTCCCCCTACCCCTGGACAGAACCAAGGCATGACATCCACAAGGAATATGCCTAGCATCATCTAATAGAAGATCCGAAGTGAGTCACTAACCAGTTGCTCCAACACAGCCAAACTAAAAAACCTATCAAAGAGGTTGCCCTAAGTGGTAGTCTGCACTACTTACCAACTAAAGACAACACAACTAGGAGCTCCTACAAGGTGAGGACTCCTATAGCCTGATCAAGGAGTATGTTCTTTCAGTACATTTCTTCTTTTAGGGTTTTTATTGGATGAACATACTTGGGCATGTAAAAAGGAGGAAGCTGAGCGTAGTGACCCAAGGAGAACAGGGTATCGGCCTCAGGACCTGTCTCGGCACCCAAGAACCTACCAAGCCCTCGCAAGGCGACACTTAATCCTTTTCTAACGCTCACTTTTATTTTCGCTCCAACCTTCCTTGTTTTGTCATTTTTTTCCAGCAAGAAGCCACCCCTAGGAAGACAAGGTATCAGCCCCGGGTCTGATTCATCCCCAGGAACCTACCAGGCCTTCGCAAGGCAATGATCAACTGCTTATATATTTTCTTTTCTTTTCTTTTCTTTGATAGGGGTTAGAACCCCTTTTTACACACCTTCATATTTATATTCATCTTTTAGGATGTACAAAGTTTCTGGGCATCATCTTTATTATCTTCTAGCAGGCTTCTCTAACTGCCTCACTACTAACAAGAACTCCTAGAATGGATGCCTAGCAGGCTAGCAGGCCAGGGCCACTAGGACTTCCTTCTAAAACAGGTCTCTCAATGTCCAACAATGTCTTTGCAGGAGGCAATGACTACTCTGACCTCCCTCAAACATACTCAACCTCAACCTAGGACTTCATGCCTTGGTTGCCGGTCCCCAGCAAAAATGTATCCCCTTGACAAGTACAAATACACATATAACAGGAAAGAAAGGTACTCGTAAAGGAGAAATATCACCTGGATTGGCCACAAGAAGCTTCCATCGATGCCGCGACCAAGGCTCCCTCCAAGCTTGCCTTCAAACCTGTCTAGCACAGCACTTAAAACAAAAACCCAATTAAACGCACCTGCACTAGACAAGCAAATGGCCCTCTTGGCCTAATGAAACTAGACATGACTTTGCTACAAAACTGAATCGGCCCTCTTGGCCTAATGAAATCAAACAATACTACGCATAACATCCTCCTGGAAACAACCATGATAGACATCAAAGCATACCATTCCCAGGGGAACAGGGCTTGTAGCCCTAAACTAGGTGCATTAAATTATGACCTATCCCTCCTGCGTATATTGCAAGAGGTGTTCACATCACATGTCGTCGAATCAGTCTATGGGTCCAAGATAATAAAGGCAGATGAGTCTCGCTTACCCTCTGCATCACCCAAATTAACCATCGTCTACCAAAGAGGGCATGTTCAGAAAGCATACCCCACAAACGACCGGGTCCTGTCTCACCATCAATAGATATATCGGGACAAGGGCCACAATTAAAGAAGAGGTCTTCTTCATACGCAAAATTAGCCAATGAATTGGCAAACTGATTCCAATTCCTTGAAATCAGCTGAAAAGACACTCTATCGAATTCGTCTAGCAGGGCTATGGCAGTATGATGGTACATACAAAGGATGGGGTTTCATACCATGTACGTCCCATTGAGTTGATTTAAAACCAACTGAGAGTCCCCTTTCACCAACAACTGGCGGATACCACCCTTCTTTGCAATATTCAAACCCATAATCAGGCCTTTGTATTCTGCCATATTATTGGTAAAATTCGCCCTGAGATAAGCAGCTAACTTCATGACAATGCGTCGTCGGGGCTCTCGGATGACAACTCCTACACTTTCTTTTTTGCACGCACCCCTGGACGCCCCATCAAAGTACAAGGTGTACGTCCATAAAGGGTTTACATATCCCGCCATCCTGGACTCTACTCGTAATTATGGTAATCAAAATTCAGCATATTCAACGGGTGGACTGTAGGCTCCATCCTTCCATCATCATTGAATTCAACAGGGATGCTCGTCAAAATTTGTAGGCAGTGATGGCAGAAGACCTTGATCTCCCAAATAAATGTCCCGCCTTCTTGCTCGGTCACCTTATATCCTTTGCTCCACCAAATGAGCTTTCCCTGATGATACCTCTGTTCTAAATATGGGTGTTCTAAATAAGGGATCAGACGACCCATCAACCTCTATCACGATTTCCTTGCAGATATTTGATCAATCTCTCCTAGACCTGCAAGGCAGTCATAGCATTAGTGCAATCAGAAATAATAAGGTTTAATCTTATTAAGATTAACCTTATTTTTAAATTCTATCCCCTCAAGGTCAGCTAACAACACTGTGGATTTATTCTTTCCTATTCTAACAATCCTATAGGGCCCATCCCATTTGGGCTCTAGCTTGCCTGGAAATAATTCACGTCGTGCGTCATAATACAGAACAAGCTGTCCTTTCTTGAAGGTGTATTTCTTGGCTTTGAGGTCGTGTAGCTGCTTCATTCGGCGCTTCGCCACTTCTTGGTGCAATAAGCTCTGCAACTTAAGCTCATCTAAATGTGCCAGTGTCGTCAAGCGCTCAAAAAGTGCATCTTCATCGCTCAAAGAATGATTGATGGCAAACCGAATAGTCGGCAGCTCAATTTCTAAAGGCAAGACACACTCCTCCCCATATACTAACTTGAACGGGGTATGGCCAGTGGCTCGTTTGAAGGTCGTATTATAGGCCCACACTGCCAGGTATAACTTTTTATCCCAATCCCGTTTCTTTTCCGACACAATTTTGGACAAGATGCCCACAAGCTGCTTGTTGGTGCTTTCAACTTGCCCATTCGCTTGCGCATTATATGGGGTTGTCTTGTTATGCTTGATTTGCCACATCTCTGTTAAACCTTTGATCACCTTATTCAGGAAATGGGTTCCGCGGTCCGACACTAATTCTTTCGGTGGACCAAACCGACATATTATCTGCTCTAAAAGAAAACTAGCAATTTCTTTAGCATCATCTTTCCTTGTTGCACGTGCTTCTGACCACTTTGTGAAGTAGTCAGTTGCTACAATGATGTACCTCTTTTGTGTAGTCGACGACGGAGTAATAGGACCCACAAAGTCTATTCCCCACTTCTTGAATGGAAGTATCGCCATAATAGGGGTGAGTGGTCATTTCCTATTCTCTCGACTATCATGTCGTTGGCAAATATCACATCTCTTGACATACACAAACGCATCCTGGAAGATGGCAGGCCACCAATAACCTGCTCTTAAAGCCTTTTGTGCTGTAAGCCGTCCAGCAAAATGGCCACCGCAAGCAGAATCATGGCACTCCTCCAAAATGAATGGCACCTCGTCAGGCATCACACACCGGCGATAGATATCATCAACCCCTTGCCGATATAATGTACCTGCGATCAAAGCAAACTTTAACGCTTGCTGCTTAATTTTCCTTCTCTTAGCTTTAGATAATTCGGATCCCGCCTCTCCTGTTGATAAATAATGTGTTATTGCAGCATACCAGGAGGGAATAGATGCCGTACCTATTTTAAATAACAACTCCATGTCACTACCTTCAGCCCCTGATTCTTTCGGCTCCCCAAAGTCCACAAGACATTCCACGATGCCTTGCAGCCGTGGTGGCTTACTCTTGATTTCATAATCAAATTCCTGCAAAGTGATCAACCTCTTTGCTAGACGATCAGGCAGCTGTAGCTTATTCATCAATAGTCGAAGTCCCTCCGCCTTCGTATAAAGCACGACTTTCTCATAGAGAATATAATGCCTAAATTTCTTGGTCCCAAAGACCATCACTAGACACAGCTTCTCCATGTAAGTATAATTGATTTCGGATACCCCTAGCTTCCGACTAGCAAAAGCAATCGGGTGGTACCACTTCTCTTCCCAAATTTGGGCTAAACAGCAGCTGATACTATACATCGTGGCTGCTAAAAATATATAAAACACCTCACCTCTTTTAGGTGCTTTTAAAACGGGCGCTCTTGCTAGCTCTTGTTTCACATCCTCGAATGCTACCTTACAAGGGTCACCCCATACAAACGAACAGCTAAAGGACAATAAATTTGTAAGCGGCAACGTTCTTTCTGCTAAGGCGTTGATGAATCTACGATAGTAACCAACCGAAGACAGAAAGATATGGACCTCTTTCGGAGTGCGTGGTGGACCCATGGCAACTATAACTTTAACCTTCTCGGGGTCTGTCGCACTTCCTACCGAAGTGACCACATGACCCAGCAATAGCCCATGAGGTACTCCAAAAACACACTTCCGTGGGTTTAGGGCGATGCAAAATTGTCTACAGCGCTCAAAGCATTTTCTTAGAATGATCAACTGCCTTTCTCTCACGGTGGCAGCCCCTAAGTCATCAATAAACACCTTCAACTCTACAGGGGATATGTCACCGAATGTCTTATCTGCTATTCGTTGCCACGAACCAGGCGCATTGCATAAACCAAAGGCCATCACATGGTATGCAAAAGTACCAAATACAGTGATGAAAGTTGTTTTCAACTTGTCCTCTTCTGCAATTGCCATTTGGTTGTATCCTGCAAAGCAATCCATAAATGAATATATCTCCCTACCCGCTAATTGATCCAAAATCTAGTCAATAAATGGCAACGGGTAGTAGTCCTTAACTGTCTGCTTATTCAGCTCCCTAAAGTCTACACATAATCGGATTTGATTATTCTTTTTCTTTCTTATCACAACCGGCGAACACCATTCCGTGTGTTGCACAGGAAAAATCAAACCCGCTTTCCGAAGCTTCTGTAACTCTTCAAACAACCCGTCCCTCAGTTCGAAAGGCATACGCCTTACTTTCTATCGTACAGGACGACTGCTCTCTTTCAACGGAATTCCTGGATCAAGGCCACATAGTCCTCCCTTTCTGCTGAACTGAGCATAGAACCTAATTTGATTGGCCGCGAATCATCAGGCGTACCAAGGTCTAGCTCGATAACATATGCATCTCTTATACGATCTTGGCCCTCTATCGGCTCATTCAAAGTGATCTGATAGATGTCCTCCGTGGTGGATCCCTCTTTGGACTCATCACTCGATGATGTCTCACTGGCAGATAAATCTTCTAATGTCTCCAATTCTGTAGAAGATAGAGGAGCTCTCTCACTCTGCGGGGACTCAGGATAAGCATCAACCACCACACGCTGGGCACCTCTGCCGAATATCAGTCGACCGGGGGGTATATCTACTTGGCAATCCGCTTGCAAGATCCAAGGTCGTCCGAGTAATACTTGGTAACTTGGACGCCCTGCAAAACGAATCACCCTAAAGTCCAACAAGCATTCTACATTTGCAACAGTGACATGGACCTTAGTAATGCAGCCTTCTGGCTGTCTCAAACTATCATCTGCCATTCTGAGAATTGTGGAGGTATCTTTCTGGATCGCAAGACCCAACCTTTCCATCAGTTCAGAACTCATAATGTTAACGTATGATCTCGTGTCGACAATGGCATAATCTACTAATATCCCATCGACATAGGCTGCAACCCTTGGGCAATGCTTCTCAGCATGCTCGAACCAGTCATCACCAACTCGCGCAATACCCAAAGGTTCTACGATATGCCCGGTATGTAAAATCTTTCTAAATTCCTTGCGTACTCCTAGGGAAAGCTTAATAAGCTGTAAAAAATTCACATCCGGCTTGACTTCGCAAAGAGAGCTCGCCAAATCGAATTCATGATAGTTTGATAGAGCTCGCTTTTCACGCTAAACCATCCGCTCTTTAGGTCGCTGAACCGGCTTTATTGCCTCTTTTTTAACTTTCACCTTCTTCTTTGGTTCTTTATCATTCTTAACATCGGCTTTACTCTCCACGGGCTTCAAAGGTCCCCCTTCCATGGAAGGATCCAAAACTTGCGTTCCTTTGTCGCCTTGTTTAGGGTTTCCGTCAACAGGCTTATCCTTGTCACCTTCTCTACCCTTTTGACCTCTTGTAAGGATAGCTCGCAGATTAGAGGTTTCAGCATCATTAACGTGTACAGCCTCAATCAAACTAACCCCACTACCACTTGGTAGCTCCTCCACTGTAGTCTTTGGTAGTTGAAGTATTTGTTTAGGCATGTCTTCTCGCTGGGAATCATTTCCTTGGGCACGATGATTAACAGGCCCTGGTTGCCGACTTCCTCGCTGGAGGGAACTAATCTTACTCCAGCAAGTAGCTGCTAAATGGCCAGATTTTCCACAAATGTCGCACTTGACATTTGGGCAATTTCTTGGATAGTGCTGCCTACCACACCATTTGCAACTAAACCTCGAAGGTGCACCCTCCTCTAGGTATCTACTTCCTATCAAATTTTAATGTTTTTTAAGGAAGTTGACATCAACGGCTATTTGTCGATACTGCTCCGTAATCATGTCGGTATAATGCTTCATCATGTCCTTAACCTCGCCAAGAACATTGGAAGAACTCGACTCATAGCCTTGGTCATTACCATGTCGTTCCATCGGCCTAACAATTCGATTAGGCACTGGTTGTTGAGCCACAGGCATGGTATTAGAATTGACCGCCTGGCCTCCACTACTTGGAGCCATTTGACTGCCCGTAGGCATCGATATGCTAGGGGGAGCTGGTAATAAAGGGACATTCTGCATCATGTTTCCTCTCCCATTAGGGTTAGCCATCGCTATCCCTTGACCACTACTGCCATTGGCCATTGCCATATTGTTTCCCAATACTAAACCCATATTCGAATTTCCTCGAGAAGCATAGGCCGCTTGTAGTCGGGATTCCAACTCTTGTGCTCGTGTAATGGCAGTATCTATATCCCCCAAGGGGACACTACTCAACTGCAATTGGATATTAAAGTCCAAACCATGTAGGAAATATTGCAACTGGGCAGCTGCGGGGATAGGAATAGAGGTGTCCAACTTACGGAAAACCTCTTTTATTTTCTTCACATAAGCACGAATATCCTCGTGTGGTTCTTGGCGGGTCACGTTGAGTACACGCAACCAATATTGCCCACCCCTTTCAGGGGCAAACTCCCTTCGAAAAGCTCCATAAAATGCATCAATGTTCAATATGGTTCTAGCTTCTAAACCATGATACCATATAGCGGCTCTTCCTTTGAGAGTCATGTTGAAGAACATCATTAAATGTCCTTCTTCTTGGATGCGACAGTTAAACATCAGCTTTTGAAACTCCCTAATGTGGAGTTCTGCATCTTCCTCAACTAGCCCATTAAAAATGGGTAGCGGATAGCCTAGAGCCGGCAAATCCGTCGTTCCTGCTGGAATTGCAATAGGCTGTGCCATGACGAGAATTGGATTTGCACTAGGAATAGGGGACGGTGGGGTTACACCTCCCGTACTTGACGTGGACTGGCTTATAGAAGGAAGGGGAGCACTAGAGCTTCCACCTTCTTCTACCTTGTTGCTTGTGGCCCCAAGTCCACTAGATCCACTCCCTCGTAAGGGTTCAGCACTGCTACGCTTAGGGGAATATCTCCTAAAAATTTCAGCACGTCGCCTAGCTCTTTCGTCTCTTTCTTGCTTTTGGATTTCTGCTAGACGATGCTTATCAATAAATAACGGATCAATCTCACTATCCTTTGGCATAAACTGCTAGTTGGTCCCTAAACAACCAGGATTCGAGAACCGCCACTTTTAAGCGGCTCCCGGCAGACGCACCACTGATGGACCTAAAAACGGGCCGGCACTGGCTCATGCACTAGCCGGGCCTCGTCATTCTGCACAAGACAACCCCTCGGCCTCGCGGCCAGGAACGTCTATCAAAATCTCTGCCTTCCTAAACATTCCGTTTGTAATACGTTGTAGTCCAACTGATCCTAACCCAATATTACTCCTCAGAGGGAGTCCCTTTCACATAGCCAAAAGGCTCGAATCACATACACATGGGGTTCCTCCTACGGCTGAATGCCGTCAACCCTCTGCGACTCTCCTACACCTTGGGGATTGGCCCCTCAGTGCGTTGCTCAACAAAGAGACACATCGCACAAAAGTCGCTCAAGGTACCAAATAAGCGTGTCCAGGAATGTACCATTTCTTCCTCACGTACTTTTCCCTTTGGGACCCACGTCTACCTACAGCATGGGTACCTCACTGCCTCTCATCGTAGGTCATTTTCTAATAAACCAATTGCAATGCATGTCCAGGAGCTGATCACTGATACTTTTAAATTCTTTTCATGCTCTATGCATTTGGTGGATGCCTAGTGCTCAAACATTTAGCAAAACAGTATCGTGCACAAGTGCAAAAACATTCTTTTAATAGTTTCCAACTACCGTTCGTGCTTTGTTGCATCGGCCTAGCACCGAGGTGATCCTCGTGCTACTAAGCTCTTAATTTTAATTATCATCCGTCCTAAATGCTATGCATAGAAATCAGCAACCTTCCCATCATCTCACACGGCATTTAGACGTATTTCAACTTCTCTACCCTTCCCCGTTTAAATATTGCATCGTTGGATAGGTTTATAGGGTATTTTACCATCATTTTATGTGAAAAAAAACGAAAAAAGACACACTAGAACAAGAAGCTGGGGTTGAACTAAGGCAAATCCTCATGCTTCAGTCCCCACAAACATTGCTCTTATTTATCCTTATTTTCGGAATCCAAAATGTATTTTTTTCCTATTTTTAAGGGTTTTTCCACCCTTTTCTTGTATTTTCCCTTATTTTCCTGCATTATTTAATTACTGAAAATTAAGAACAGATTAGGGGCTGTGGCCCTTAGTTCCTTCTTGCAGAAAAATGAAAGTTTAGTTGATGTTCCTATTTACTTCCCCATTTTTATGCCAAAAAACCATCATTTTCCCTTGATTTTTCATGTTTTTCATGTTTTAATGTATTATTTTGAACCACAAGATGCATATTTTTCTGATTCTCTGATTATGACCAGTAAGAACTCATGGAAAACAGCAACATGAACAATTTTTAGCCCACATGAACAACATTTCATCAATCAAAAGCTATAGACTCTCAAATTTTCTTTGAAAATTTTAAATTACCACTTATTTGCGTGTTTCGGGTTTCATGTCTATGGCTGCAAATTTGGAAATCAGCAACGCTTCATGTCCAGCACAATCACCAATCACCATTTCCAGCCCGTGGAGCAATCCGATCCATGCCGGACAAGCCTCCATCATTCTTTATTATTCCTTCTTCTCCGCACATGAACTTGCCTTTAGAAGAGAGAGAGGGAGGAGAGAGAAAGACTGAAATCAGAGATCTTCAAAGAGAGTATCATTTGACGGGCGAAGGCCGGCAAAATGATTGGCATCCAGGAGGGAATGAGGGGCAATGATCATTGATAGGGGTTACTTGCAGGCTGGAGATGGCATCATCATCCATGGAGCGCAAATTTCGGGCGCAGTATGGCACCTTCATCCTCCCCTTTCTCTCACCACGATGTGATACTATCTTTCATGTTGCATAAAATTTCTTGGGCTCCCAATTGTCATGCCCACTTTGGCCAAAAATAAGTCCACCTCTTCATATCTTGACCGGTTTCTTGGCCATTTCCCCGTCCGGACTCGGAATCGAGCTCTGAAAAATCCTGGGCGTCCGGCTTAGCATCCCGCATTGGCCAGTAGCTCGTGTCAACCCTCATGACTATCTGAAAAATTATGAAAAATCAACAAGTGTCGCTCGGGTGCCTTTAAAGCACTTTGACGCTTAAAATCGTCCTAGATCGAGCCGCCGCCTTTGACGGTGAATATTTTCCCCTTGATATTCATAATTTTTAGCTATTTTTAAGCACTTCCCGTCACCTAAATTCCGCTCTCATATTCTAACGATCCTATAGGGCCTGTCCCATTTGGGTTCTAGCTTGCCTGGAAATAATTCACATCGTGCGTCATAATACAGAACAAGCTGTCCTTTCTTGAAGGTGTATTTCTTGGCTTTGAGGTCGTGTAGCTGCTTCATTCGGTGCTTCGCCACTTCTCGGTGCAATAAGCTCTGCAGCTTAAGCTCATCTAAATGTGCCAGTGTCATCAAGCGCTCAAAAAGTGCGTCTTCATCACTCAAAGAATGATTGATGGCAAACCGAATAGTCGGTAGCTCAATCTCTAAAGGCAAGACACACTCCTCCCCATATACTAACTTGAACGAGGTATGGCCAGTGGCTTGTTTGAAGGTCGTATTATAGGCCCACACTGCCACGTATAACTTTTTATCCCAATCCCATTTCTTTTCCGACACAATTTTGGATAGGATGCCCACAAGCTGCTTGTTGGTGCTTTCAACTTGCCCATTGGCTTGCGGGTTATATGGGGTTGTCTTGTTATGCTTGATTTGCCAAGTCTCTATCAAACTTTTGATCACCTTATTCAGGAAATGGGTTCCGCGGTCCGACACTAATTCTTTCGGCGGACCAAAACAGCATATTATCTGCTCTAAAAGGAAACTAGCAGTTTCTTTAGCATCATGTTTCCTTGTTGCACGTGCTTTTGACCACTTTGTGAAGTAGTCAGTTGCTACAATGATATACCTCTTTTGCGCAGTCGACGACGGAGTAATAGTATCACGAAGTCTATTCCCCACTTCTCAAATGGAAGTATCGCCATAATAGGGGTGAGTGGTCGTTTCCTATTCTCGCGAGTATCATGTCGTTGACAAATATCGCATCTCTTAACATACGCAAACGCATCCTGGAAGATGGCAGGCCACCAATAACCTGCTCTTAAAGCCTTTTGTGCTGTAAGCCGCTCAGCAAAATGGCCGCCGCAAGCAAAATCATGGCACTCTTCCAAAATGAATGGCACCTCGTCAGGCATCACACATCGGCGATAGATGTCATCAACCCCTTGCCGATATAATGTACCTGCGATCAAGGCAAACTTTAACGTTGCTGCCTAATTTTCCTTCTCTCAGCTTTAGATAATTCAGATCCCACCTCTCCCGTCGATAAATAATGCGTTATTGCAGCGTACCAGGAGGGAATAGATGCCATGTTTATTTTAAATAACAACTCCATGTCACTACCTTCAGCCACAGATTCTTTCGGCTCCCCTGTTGAGATATCGAGCTCCACTCGTGATACGCCAGGGTGACCGTTGTGTATTTATGTCACCGACTTGTCAGTTGCAGACGCGGTTGGTACACCGCCCATGAATAATAGCTACATGATAGCTATCCTTATCTACTCTAGTTCGTGGCTCAGTTAGTATGCCACCTTAGTTAGTTGAGTTTGGTTTGAGACCCATATATAGGGTTCTTCTATTTCTTTGTACTTGAGTTTTTTTTGGCTTACACAACTAAGAAGAGGAAAACTGTTTTCAGCCTCCACCTCTGTGTGTATTCCCCCATTGTGCAAGCAAGAAAGCTACAAGTGAGACTCCTTCCTTCTCTCCCACAATCTTGACACCCCAAAGTCGACAAGACATTCCACGATGCTTTGCAACCTTGGTGGCTTACTAGGGATTTCATAATCAAAATCATGCAAAGTGATTAACCACTTCGCTAGACGATCAGGCGGCTGTAGCTTATTCATCAATAATCGAAGTCCCTCCGCCTTCGTATAAAGCACGACTTTCTCATAGAGAATATAATGCCTGAATTTCTTGGTCCTAAAGACCATCGCTAGACACAACTTCTCCATGTAGGTATAATTGATCTCTGAAATACCCAATTTTCGACTAGTAAAGGCTATCGAATGATACCACTTCTCTTCCCAAATTTGGGCTAAACAGCAGCTGATACTATACATGGTGGCTGCTGAGAATATATAGAACACCTCACCTCTTTTAGGTGCTTTTAAAACGGGAGCTTTTGCTAGCTCCTGTTTCACATCCTCGAATGCTACCTTACAAGGGTCACCCCATACAAACAAACAGCTAAAGGAAAATAAATTTGTAAGCGGTAACGTTCTTTCTACCAAGGCGTTTATGAATCTACGGTAATAACCAACCGAAGACAGAAAGCTATGAGCTTCTTTCGGAGTGCATGGTGGACCCATGGCAACTATAACTTTGACCTTCTCAGGGTCTGTCGCAATTCCTACTGAACTGACCACATGACCCAGCAATAGCCCATAAGGTACTCCAAAAACACACTTCCGTGGGTTTAGGGCAATGCAAAATTGTCTACAGCGCTCAAAGCATTTTCTTAAAATGATCAGCTGCCTTCCTCTCATAGTGGCGGCCCCTAAGTCATCAATAAACACCTTCAACTCTTCAGGGGATATGTCACCGAATGTCTTATCTGCTGTTCGTTGCCACGAACCAGGCGCATTGCATAAACCAAAGGCCATCACATGGTATGCAAAAGTACCAAATACAGTAATAAAATTTGTTTTCAACTTGTCCTCTTCTACAATTGCCATCTGGTTATATCCTGCAAAGCAATCCATAAACGAATATATCTCCCTACTCGCTAATTGATCCAAAATCTGGTCAATAAATGGCAACGGGTAGTAGTCCTTAACTGTCTGCTTATTCAGCTCCCTAAAGTCTACACATAATCGAATTTGATTATTTTTCTTCTTTCTGATCACAACTGGCGAACACCATTCCGTGTGTTGCACAGGAAAAATCAAACTTGCTTTCCGAAGCTTCTGTAACTCTTCAAACAGCCCGTCCCTCAGTTCAAACGGCATACGTCTTACTTTCTGTCGTACAGGACGACTGCCCTCTTTCAACGGAATTGTATGAACAGCCAGACTAGGAGGAATGCCTCTCAGCTCATCATAACTCTAGGCAAAGATATCACAGAAATCCTGAATCAAGGCCACATAGTCCTCCCTTTCTGCTGTGCTGAGCATAGAACCTAATTTGATTGGCCGTGAATCATCAGGCGTACCAAGGTCTAGCTCGATAACATCTGCATCTCTTATATGATCTTGGCCCTCTATCGGCTCGTTCAAAGTGATCTGATAGATGTCTTCCGTGGTGGATCCCTCTTTGGACTCATCACTCGATGATGTCTCACTGGCAGATAAATCTTCTAATGTCTCCATTCTGTAGAGGATAGAGGAGCTCTCTCACTCTACGGGGACTCAGGATAAGCATCAACCACCACACGCTAGGCACCTCTGCCGAATATCAGTCGACTGGCGGGTATATCTACTTGGCAGTCCGCTTGCAAGATCCAAGGTCGTCCAAGTAATACTTGGTAACTTGGACGCCCTGCAAAACGAATCACCCTAAAGTCCAACAAGCATTCTACATTTGCCACAGTGACATGGACCTTAGTAATACAGCCTTCCGGCTGCCTCAAACTATCATCTGGTGCCATTCTGAGAATTGTGGAGGTATCTTTCTGGATCGCAAGACCCAACCTTTCCATCAGTTCAGAACTCATAATGTTAATAGATGATCCCGTGTCGACAATGGCATAATCTACTAATATCCCATCGACATAGGCTGCAACCCTTGGGCAATGCTTCTCAGCATGCTCGAACCAGTCATCACCAACTCGCGCAATACCCAAAGGTTCTATGATATACCCGGTACGTAGGATCTTTCTAAATTTCTTGCGTACTCCTAGGGAAAGCTTAATAAGCTGTAAAAGATTCACATCCGGCTTGACTTTGCAAAGGGAGCTCGCCAAATTGAATTCATGATAGTTCGATAGAGTTCGATAGAGATCATTTCCTTGCACACGATGATTAACAGGCCCTGGTTGCCGACTACCTCACTAGAGGGAACTGATCTTACTCCATCAAGTAGCTGCTAAATGGCCGGATTTCCCACAAATGTCACACTTAACATTTGGGCAATTTCTTGGATAGTGTTGCCCACCACACCATTTGCAGCTAAACCTCGAAGGTGCACCCTCATCTGGGTATCTACTTCCTATCAAATTTTGTTGTTTTTTAAGAAAGTTGACATCAACGGCTATTTGCCGATACTGCTCCGTAATCATGTCGGTATAATGCTTCATCATGTCCTTAACCTCGCCAAGAACATTGGAAGCACTCGACTCATAGCCTTGGTCATTACCATGTCGTTCCATCGGCCTAACAATTCGATTAGGCACTGGTTGTTGAGCCACAGGCATGGTATTAGAATTGAACGCCTGGCCTCCACCATTTGGAGTCATTTGACTGCCCATAGGCATCAACATGCTAGGGGGAGCTGGTAATAAAGGGACATTTTGCATCATGTTCCCTCTCCCATTAGGGTTAGCCATCGCTATCCCTTGGCCACTACTGCCATTGGCCATCGCCACATTGTTTCCCAATACTAAACCCATATTCGAATTGCCTCGAGAAGCGTAGGCTACTTGTAGTCAGGATTCGACCTCTTGTGCTCGTGTAATGGTAGTATCTATATCCCCCAAGGGGACACTAGTCAACTGCAATTGGATGTTAAAGTCCAAACCATGTAGAAAATATTGCAATTGGGCCACTGCGGGGATAGGAATAGAGGTGTCCAACTTACGAAAAACCTCTTTTATTTTCTTCGCATAAGCACGAATATCCTCGTGTGGTTCTTGGCGGGTCACGTTGAGTACACGCAACCAATATTGCCCACCCCTTTCAGGGGAAAACTCCCTTTGAAAAGCTCCATAAAATGATTCAATATTCAATATGGTTCCGGCTTCTAAACCATGATACCATATAGCGGCTCTTCCTTTGAGAGTCATATTGAAGAACATCGTTAAATGTCCTTCTTCTTGGATGCGACAGTTAAACATCAACTCTTGAAACTCCCTAATGTGGAGTTCCGCATCTTCCTCAACTAGCCCATTAAAAATGGGTAACGGGTCTAGAGCCGGCAAATCCGTCGTTCCTGCTGGAATTGCAATAGGCTGTGCTATGACGAGGATTGGATTTGCACTAGAATAAGGGACGGTGGGGTTACACCTCCCGCACTTGATGTAGACTGGCTTATGGAAGAAAGGGGAGCACTAGAGCTTCCACCTTCTCCTACCTTACTGCTTGTGGCCCCAAGACCACTAGATCCACTCCCTCGTAAGGGTTCAGCACCGCTACGCTTAGGGGAATATCTCCTAAAAATTTCAGCACGTTGTCGAAGGGTTTCGAAAGCAATGTCGCAACTTCAGAAGTCCTTGATAAATTTCAGGATAGAAGATTAGTCAAGTATGACGTTTACAACCTTGCAGACAAGTTCAGATAAATATATTATCCATGTGTAGCATTTGTTTGTTTCAATACATTCAGATCCTTTTAAGAATCGTCTTTTAATGTGACTGAAATCAGTAGCCTCTGTTTATACAAGAACTGAAATCTCAAAATATTGTTTTTGATTATAATTCTTCAATGGTACTCTTGATCAGCTTCAAGAAAAGATACAGAGAACACTTGATAGAAAGTTTGGACTGTTTCTGAGCAATAATCATCAATCAAAATCTTTCATTTTCTCTTATCATGATGTCATTCACAAGAGAAAAATTTTATGTCTTTAGATTCCAGAAAGAGATGAAGAAATTTGTGTTGGTTCTGTTTTCTGCAACTCCAGTCCTCCAATGTTCACTTTTTGAGTGTGTAGCCTTTCAGCTTGACCTCCAGCTGTCTTGTAAGTTCGCACAAAATGTCCACGTGGAAATCCATTGATTGCATGTAGAGGAGTGCCATTGAAAAATGCATTAAAAATTTCATCAGCATCAAACATTTCATCAAAGAAAACTCCACTATTATACCGCCTGAAAGCATACTCACGAGCTACTTCACGAGTTTCATTAGGACCATAATGATCGTATCTCTTCCTTAATGTTGGATCATTCAGGCAAGCAAATGCCTTTGTGACAGTCTTAAAGACCTCTTCTGCCTCAGGCACCTGATTTTTGTCTGGGTGAACCTGATCAGAACTGAAACTAGAAGGCTTTGCCGTATAATCATTGCTGCTATGGCTAGCTCCATTCCCTGAACTGCTTGCCCTGTTTCCTCCAATATCTTTTTCAGGCTGCTCGATCTTCTGTGCATTTGATGGAATTGATCCGCTCTCTTGTGAGCTACTTTGACCTTCAACTGGTGGCCGTCGTGACGCGACTTAATGGTACTACTGGTAGGATTAGTGGTACTAGTGTAGTGGTGCTGGTACCGAGACAGCAGGAACGGTTCTTCTACGCAAGCTACAATAGCCAGCCAAAAGGAATCGCGTCCAATAACTACACCTGGATATGGTTGATCTTCTTCTTGGTAGAATTGTAGGGGTTGAAAGGGGGTAGAACTTATGCGATGAGGGGGCGATGGAGCGGCTGCAGGGACGCCGAGCGTCCTGGTGAGGAATCTTCCCCTTTCCGTCTTCGACCTGCTGTTCTTGTACACTTCATCTTCAGCATCTTTGGCTCTCTTCTTCAATCCTGTTCGTTCCTCCCTTCAATCTCTTATTCTCTCTTCCAGTGAAGTAACAAAATCCCTTTGATCTACAGCGTCTCAATCAGACAAAGGAAGCGCAGAAAAGTCAAATCCATTGATGCAAAACAAAGATGCAATCCATCCCTCAAACACCACCATCATCCCTCCTTTCAGCCACAGAGTACCCTCCGATGTTGAAAAGCATGAAGGATCCATGAAAGCCCTTGCTTTCTATTGTCGTTGCCTTCCTCCTCAGTTCCCAGATTGCAGAGAACTTCCTCGATTCCAATTCGTGGTGGGTGATACCTCTGTTCTATGTGCATTTCCCCCTTGCAATGCAATCCGTCATTGTTTTTATAAGTTGTCTCATTGTGCTGTTTTGGAGCTGGCGTGTACGCAGAGACAGACAGAGGTTAGCAGGAAGATACACAGAGTTTCGAATGCTTCAACTGTCTCCTCCAAGTTCCTCTATTTCCCAGTTATTCCCTCCACCTCAATTACCAAAAAAATGTCCAAAAAGACGGAGAAGCCGATTTCCAGCCAGGCAGGATAGCCGGGAGTTGATCTACCGCCTCCATCCCGACTTCTTGCGTGTTTTTCTCCTTCCTCCACCGTCCCAAATTAGTCTTCACTTCCTTTTTTTGTCCCGCCACTCTGTTCTTCCCTCTTTAGCTTTTGAAAAATCCCTTATTAGTCTCCTCCTTCCATGTTTTCTGCGCCTCCCTTTCCCGATTCCTCTCCAAAAGCGGCCCTTTCTTTTCTCCCCTTTCAAATCTGCTTTCCCCCCCCCCTTTACTCGTACAAACTGGAGAAGTAAGCTGCAGCTTACCAAGATCTGTTTTCACAGCAAGCACACGGGCACTAGTAGACATAGAACTGATATTTAACATCAACACTTCTCCTTTAGCTAGCTTTGAAACCTTTCCTTGCAAAGCCTACACGTGTTTTTCCATAACCGAAAACCGTGTGATAAGCGCCCATGAAAACATCTCCAAGAATCCATAGAGGCCTTGAAGAAACATCCAAACCCATAAACCCACTAACACATTACATTTAATTACACTCCACAAAATGTTTGTGTGAGCATGGAAGAAACTTGATCACACTCCACAACACTCTCTCCATTCAGATTCGGAAGACATTCGCACATCTTTCTAGGATATGCTTTGATAAGCTCTCTAGACTCATCATGATCAATTGGTTCTGTGCCCATACTACTGCCATTCACACATAGAACATCCAGTTGTAGATGTTAGAAACATCCTCACGAAACCCATAATCGACATATCTTGAAATAAGTATAGCCATGAGATTGCATCTCAACTTACCAGTCTCCCAAAACTCCTTGTTTTTCTTCGTCTTCAGCATAGAATAAAAGAGCAAACATAACATCTAAATATCTACAAAGTATCAAATCACACACACAACTTTTGGGTGGTTTTCACACCTCGAATGTGCAGCAATACGACATCCACCCCCTCTAATCCTGTGCATCCTCCGGATGGGCCAACTACCCATGATCATTATCATCAAGATCCACAAACAAATCAATCTCTTCATTATGCATTTCCGGTATATCAACAAGATTATCTGACATATCATCTGTCTCTTCCATTGGAGTTTCTTCTCGTTGCTCTTCTCTTTCAAATTCTTCCAATGCATAATCTTCATCATCTCTTTTCTTGAAAATCTTGATTCTTTTTCCAGCAATAGGCACTCTAAGCACTGTCCCATCCAATTCTGGCAGCTCATATGTTGCATTATCAAAAACATGTCTGACTATGTACGGCCCAAACCATCTTTTCACCATCTTCCAAAGTGCAATATGCTGATTTTCAAGACTGCTATCAAAGACCAATACCCAATCTCCCTCTTCTATTGCTCTAGGCTGCAAGCGATGCCTGCTGTCAAACCTGTCCTTATTCCTTAGTCTAGCAACCTTCAACCTGTCAATAGCTAGCTGAATATCCTCTGGTCTCCTCTCCAACTGTCGAATCCGAAGAGCTAAGAGCTCCTCTTTCGTCAAATCCTCCTGCCAAGGTAAAACTGACCAAGTCAAAGCACAAGTCTCAATCGGCATAACAGGTTTCTGACCATACATCAACTCTGCAAGCATATATCCTGTGGTAACACTATGAGTCGTACGATCAGCCCACAAAGCAAATGGTAGAAGTCTCGGCCATTCTCCAATCCGTCCTTTGCATGCTTTGGCTAATGCTTTTACTATTGGCGGATGCCCTCTTTCACTCTTTCCATTTCCCTCCGGATTGTATGCAGTGGTTAGAGCCAACTTGATTCCTAGCTGAGAGAAAAACTCCCTAGCTTCATCTGCATCCAATTCACCACGATCCGCAGTGATCTTACCCACACAACCATACCTGCAGAAAATTTCTTCCAATAAGAACTTACACACTGCACTAGTGGTCTTCGTTCTCAAAGATCTGCCCTCAACATGATTGGTAAGATCCTCTCTAGCCAAAACAATGTACCTCATCTGCCATAGACCCATAGGCATGGTAACCAAATCAACTACCCACTTATAATGAATGCATAGCGGATAAGTCGGATGAAGCTCATCTCGATGACGCACTAGTGAATACATCTGGCAGTCTCTGCAAGTCTCAACAAAGTGAGAAACATCTCTATACATGCCTTTCCACCAATATTTCTCCTTGATTTTCTCATAAGTAGCCCACACTCCTCTATGACCAGCCCAAGGGCTTTCATGAAACTCCCTCATCACCTGTAACTGTGTCTCTCTATCGCAGACAACCCGCAAAGGTAATCCGCCTCTTTTCTTCGGATGCTTCCAAAGAAATCCGTCCTTGAGAAAATAACCATAGGCTTTCCTTCTGATCTTCTTGAACTCTTCATCCATCCATTCATCTCTTTTGCTTAGTGTACTAAGGTACCTGCCAATCTGCAACCAATCTCCAACATAGAGTTCTTCTATGAAAGCCACAATATCATAGACATGACAAACATGATCAACCATAGTGGCTGAAATTTCTGCATCATCCTCTTCTGCAAGTAGAGTCTCCTCATCATCATATCTAGCTCTAGACAACATATCTGCCACTGGATTATCCTTCCCTACTATGTGTTTAAATTCCGGATTTAATGACTTGATGTATGCAATCCATCTTAACATAGCTATATCCGGAGTAGAGCAACTCGTAATCATACCAATCAATGGCAAGCAATCTGTCTCTACCACAACTGAAGCTCCAATAAAGTACTCCTTGTCACATTTGAGAGCCGTGACAATCCCCAATAACTCCCTCTTGATTTGCGGATATCTCCTCTATCTCTCGTTTAGGACTTTCGCCCCAAACCGAATAGCATACCTATTTCCATCTGCATCATCTTGACCCACAGCCCAACCTATGCCAATTGGACTAGTGTCAACTGTCAATACAATAGGCCTATCACAATTATAATCCGCTTTTCTGAGAGTAGGAGCATTCTGCAATAACTTCTTCAATTTTCGCATGGCTCTAGTGTGGCTCTCATCCCAATAAAATTTCTGCCCCTTTCGAAGCAGCTGATACAAACAATCTACTATGTGTGCAAAATGAGGTATCCAAATCATATAAAACACACAAGCACCAATGAATCTCCGTACCTCTGAAGTGGTAGAACAATACTCTGCAATCTTGCCTATAGCATTCACCTTATCAGGTGAGGGTTTCCTGCCATAATATCCACACATATGCCCAACAATGACAACCTCATTCACTCCAAAAACAGATTTTTGCCCTGAAAGTGTTAAGTTCACTTCTTCTAACCTGGCCAAAATCTTCTCACATGCTGAAATATGATCAGCCACAAAGTATCTGCATCCCTGCTCATTTAGACTCTCATTCTTCTCTTCTTCTGCACACCCCTTAATGGGCACATCATCCAAGAAAGGCATAGTAAGCTGAGGTATGTAATCACGAAGGACCTTATGCATGGCATTCATCATATGCGCAACAGAATTAGTGGCACCTTGAGGCAAGGTACACATCCTGACAAGCCCAATAGGAGTTCTCATGGTGGTTATGTCCCTGCTTTCCAAAGCCAGCTGAAACTGATCATATCCTGAATACAAATCACCCAAAGAATAGATGGCACGTCTAGCAAATGCCTCTGCAAACTCATCCACAACTGGACCTATACCAACATTCCTGATAGTAACTCTGTTCACTGGCTGCATGTCCTGAATAAATCGAAGAGTACCATTCTTCTTTGGAACTGTAAACCACCTGTTTGAGTATGGTGCAGATGAAGGCTCAAGGATTCCCATCCTGATTTTCTCATTCAATAAATCAATCAGCTTTGGAAAGTGTGCTTTAGGCACTGGAATAGGTCGGAGATTCCATGGGATATGAGGAATAGTAAAAATGACCATAGGAGCAACAATATCAGGATTCACACATCCAATCTCATGTGGGAAAAAAGTAAATCCCCTTCCATGACGCTCAAGCATCTCCTGAAAGCATTGCTTCTCTATGGGTAACATGAAATCACCATTTCCAATTTTCAATTCAGCAAGAGTCTCTGTTGAAAATTTATGACCAATATGCTCCGGATTCCTCAAAATTTGCTGTTTAGCAGCCCTCTCTATTTGCTGATCACTGTCAGGTGGAAGCGGTACAACAACCGGCTTCACCTTCTTATCCACAGTTTTGTATTTCGTGTCAACCCTGGCTTCATTATGCTCTTCTGCATTACATAAACTTTGCTGTAAATCAGCAATTCTGCACTCCAATGGCTGAATATTCTCAGCCCTCTGCTCTATGGACTGCATAGAAATAGCCCCAAACTCTGAATGCTGAAATATTTCAGCAGTAAACTCTATTGGCTGAAAATTTTCAGCCCTCTGTCTCTCTGAAAGCTGATCATAACCAGCTGGAAACTCTGTTTGCTGAATTTCTTCAGCACTCAACACTCTTTGCTGAGTTACCTCAGCCTCTGACTCAATCTGTGACATAAAATCTGCAATTTCATGAAACATGTCCAGGGATTGCACTAATACATTACCATGACAATTTAGCATATCAGTTTTCAGCATATCTCCCATCTCTGTCATCGTATCTGCACAAATCACACTGTCATACATCCCATCTATGTGCTCATCATCCTCCAAAATTCCTACATTTTTCAAATTTTTCTCCTTCCTGCATATATACTGCCTGGTAGCTCTAGACAACCTAGAAGTCTTCTGATAACTCATCGAACTGTTTGCTGAAATCCCAACAAACCCGGAGGAGAAAACACCGCTGCCAGGAGGCGAGAACTCCAATCTCCTCTGCTCTGTACCACCGTCGTCTCGCGAAACGGCGGTACCTAATGAAAACCCGAATCTCTCACAGTGGGTAAGGGTGCATCTCTGAGAGTATCCCTGTTTCTAACATGGTTCACACATACAGTCATAAACTGAACTGCTCTCATACCATCTTTACTGCGAATCCGTGCATAAGCAGATCCATCATCCATGACCTTTGTTTCCATGCGCATCTCTGTAATGAATGGCTGACCAAGAATTATGGGATAAGAGCATGAATCCTGCACAAAGAAATGAAAATCCTCCTCTACATCACAAATAGAAACCCTGACACTAGGACAAGCAGCATATAAATCACCTGCAGTGTTATTGGCGGCTCTCATACGCCACCCATGCTCTACATCCATAGGCCATCTGTTACTCTCATAAACTCCACGAACTATGAGATTAATCTCTGAACCATGATCAACCAATGCAACATAAGGCACATGTTTCTCTCCAATCTTTACCATCGTCTCTGTAGTTGCCCTAGCCCAATGGCTCCGCGAAAAGTGACTACGCGGTATCATGACAAGCTCATCAATTTCAGCATAATGCATAGGCTGAACCCTCTTCTCTACCTGCGGAAAAACAGAAGCATTATCAACCATAACCTCATCCTCATCCTCATCCAACTCTCCAATCAAAACTCCATGTGTATCAGTGGTAGACAATGCATGTCTTTTCCTCTTCAGGACCTCCTGAAACTGATCCTGAAACTCTCTTTTTGAGATGCCCAAAATCTCAGAAATAGTGAAAGTCACCTCACTGCCAAGTATCTTATCATTAAAGATTTTCTTCATGTCTGTAGATGTCTCAATATCGAACATCAATCTGAATCCTGGCTGCTTTCTCTCTCTAGGCTCTTGCCTCTTTTCTCTCTTTTGAGCATCCTCCATCTGTCGATCTGGCCCTGGTCTTGAAGACGGTCCTGCAGTAGGTGGAGTAATAAACTCACCCCCTCTAGTCTTCTTAGCTGCACTTGTATTTTCTTCATCTCTCTTACGCTTCTCCTCAAGAAGTACATCTGCACCATGAGATTTAGCCAAATAAGCATAAATAGAATACCTGTCAACAGGCGAGTCCCAACCTGTCTCTGATCTGATGCTAGAGCCTGCACTAGTCAAAACAGTTTGCTGAATTTTCCCCTTGTTTGCAGTCTCCATAGCATAAGTCCATAGTGCAGACTGAGTCTCTGATCCTTTCTCAATCTGTACTCCATATGCAGAAGCATCACCTCTAGCTGTCACATAAGAAGTACGCGCAGCCATGTCCTCTACTAACTTCTTCATTCCACCTTTACCAAAGTTGGTAGCAAGTGGAGCTCCTGTCTCAGTCAACCAAATCTTACCATCTTGCCCCCAATATACCAAATTCTGCCTCCTTGCATCCTGGAAAGACTCACAATCCCTGCAATGCTAATGCTCCGTACTATCACACCAAATACATCTCCGATCTCTCCTAGGTGCACTAGGAGCACTCCTAGGTGCAGTAGGAGCACTAGAAGAAGTAGTAGGCACAGTTGAAGCAAACTGCTCCTTCAACTTTCCCACTAACTCCGCTTTGACTGACTCAAGTGTCAAATCTGTGATGCCTTTGATTATGTCATCAATAGAGGTAGGCACCGATGGAGCGGATGGTTTTGGAGCAGAAGGTGTAGGCATCGGTCGTGGAACAGGAGGAATAGGTGGAGTGGCAACAGTAGGCACTGGCATAGGCCAAGAAACTGGCTGAGGAGGAGAAGAAATAATAGGGATAGAAGTAGGCATAGGAGCTGATGATGGTGTAGGTGTCATGGAACCATTCTGTAGGCGAGTCTTCCATATCCTCCTCTTGGTCAAAGTCGAGACTGCATCCTGAGCATACTGCCAATCAGTTTTAAGACCCATAGGCTTCGTGCGATCTTCAAGAAGCTCACCCAATTCTTCTTGAAGAGCAGGATCTGCAGCTTGCAAGAAAAGCTCAACTTTTTCAACATCCAATGCTCTTTGTTCAATGGCATCAAGCTGACTATACCTCTCTTCGAATTCTCGAATCAACTCCGAAGCAGCGAGACCTTTGTTTGGCACGTAGACCCACTCTCGGAATGACCGCCGAGTCGCCATACCAAAGTCCTCAAGGAAGTATTCTTCTTTCAAGGCCTTCTTAAAATCTTGCCAATGTGTATTTTGAATAAAAAGATCAGTCACTTTTGTCCTCAAAGCAGGTGTGACAAGACGAAGAAAGTACTTACTCATAAGTCCAGCAGGAACTCCAAAAAACCCCATCTTGATCTCATATGTCTTCAAATATGCTGAAACATTACGCCCGTCAAATAGCTTCTTCTCACTCTCAACTGCTTCAATAGCCTTAGTCGCGCTGTTTGCATTCTCCTGCTCCGAATAGAGTTGCCTTTGCTGAGACAACTGCTGTTGATGCAATTGTTGTTGCTGCTGCATATACAATTGTGTTTGCTGATTTTGGAGCTGCATATACATGGACATATTCTGCAAAATCTGCTTTAGATCCTCCGTTGAAGTACTTGACGTAGCAATCATAGATGGAGCTGAAGTAGAGGCAGCTCGAATTGTAGAAGAAGCTGAAATAGAGGCTGAAGTATCTCCCATCCTGAAATTTCTGCGACGCTTTCACGTCGGGTTCACCAAAGATGTCGAAGGGTTTCGAAAGCAATGTCACAACTTCAGAAGTCCTTGATAAATTTCAGGATAGAAGATTAGTCAAGTATGACGTTTACAACCTTGCAGACAAGTTCAGATAAATATATTATCCATGTGTAGCATTTGTTTGTTTCAATACATTCAAATCCTTTTAAGAATCGTCTTTTAATGTGACTGAAATCAGTAGCCTCTGTTTATACAAGAACTGAAATCTCAAAATATTGTTTTTGATTATAATTCTTCAATGGCACTCTTGATGAGCTTCAAGAAAAGATACAGAGAACACTTGATAGAAAGTTTGGACTGTTTCTGAGCAATAATCATCAATCAAAATCTTTCATTTTCTCTTATCATGATGTCATTCACAAGAGAAAAATTTTATGTCTTTAGATTCCAGAAAGAGGTGAAGAAATTTGTGTTGGTTCTGTTTTCTGCAACTCCAGTCCTCCAATGTTCACTTTTTGAGTGTGTAGCCTTTCAGCTTGACCTCCAGCTGTCCTGTAAGTTCGCACAAAATGTCCACGTGGAAATCCATTGCTTGCATGTAGAGGAGTGCCATTGAAAAATGCATTAAAAATTTCATCAGCATCAAACATTTCATCAAAGAAAACTCCACTGTTATGCCGCCTGAAAGCATACTCACGAGCTACTTCATGAGTTTCATCAGGACCATAATGATCGTATCTCGTCCTTAATGTTGGATCATTCAGGCAAGCAAATGCCTTTGTGACAGTCTTAAAGACCTCTTCTGCCTCAGGTGCCTGATTTTTGTCTGGGTGAACCTGATCAGAACTGAAACTAGAAGGCTTTGCCGTATAATCATTGCTGCTATGGCTAGCTCCATTCCCTGAACTGCTTGCCCTGTTTCCTCCAATATCTTTTTCAGGCTGCTCGATCTTCTGTGCATTTGATGGAATTGATCCGCTCTCTTGTGAGCTGCTTTGACCTTCAGCTGGTGGCCGTCGTGACGTGACTTAATGGTACTACTGGTAGGATTAGTGGTACTAGTGTAGTGGTGCTGGTACCGAGACAGCAGGAATGGTTCTTCTACGCAAGCTACAATAGCCAGCCAGAAGGAATCGCGTCCAATAACTACGCCTGGATATGGTTGATCTTCTTCTTGGTAGAATTGTAGGGGTTGAAAGGGGGTAGAACTTATGCGATGAGGGGGCGATGGAGCGGCTGCAGGGACGCCGAGCGTCCTGGTGAGGAATCTTCCCCTTTCCGTCTTCGACCTGCTGTTCTTGTACACTTCATCTTCAGCATCTTTGGCTCTCTTCTTCAATCATGTTCGTTCCTCCCTTCAATCTCTTGTTCTCTCTTCCAGTGAAGTAACAAAATCCCTTTGATCTACAGCGTCTCAATCAGACAAAGGAAGCGCAGAAAAGTCAAATCCATTGATGCAAAACAAAGATGCAATCCATCCCTCAAACACCACCATCATCCCTCCTTTCAGCCACAGAGTACCCTCCGATGTTGAAAAGCATGAAGGATCCATGAAAGCCCTTGCTTTCTATTGTCGTTGCCTTCCCCCTCAGTTCCCAGATTGCAGAGAACTTCCTCGATTCCAATTCGTGGTGGGCGATACCTTTGTTCTATGTGCATTTCCCCCTTGCAATGCAATCCGTCATCGTTTTTGTAAGTCGTCTCATTGTGCTGTTTTGGAGCTGGCGCGTACGCAGAGACAGACAGAGGTTAGTAGGAAGATACGCAGAGTTTCGAATGCTTCAACTGTCTCCTCCAAGTTCCTCTATTTCCCAGTTATTCCCTCCACCTCAATTACCAAAAAAATGTCCAAAAAGTCGGAGAAGCCGATTTCCAGCCAGGCAGGATAGTCGGGAGTTGACCTACCGCCTCCATCCCGACTTCCTGCGTGTTTTTCTCCTTCCTCCACCGTCCCAGATTAGTCTTCACTTCCTTTTTTTGTCCCGCCACTCTGTTCTTCCCTCTTTAGCTTTTGAAAAATCCTTTATTAGTCTCCTCCTTCCATGTTTTCTGCGCCTCCCTTTTCCGATTCCTCTCCAAAAGCGGCCCTTTCTTTTCTCCCCTTTCAAATCTGCTTTTTCCCCCCCTTTACTCGTACAAACTGGAGAAGTAAGCTGCAGCTTAGCAAGATCTGTTTTCACAGCAAGCACACGGGCACCAGTAGACATAGAACCGATATTTAACATCAACACTTCTCCTTTAGCTAGCTTTGAAGCCTTTCCTTGCAAAGCCTACACGTGTTTTTCCATAACCGAAAACCGTGTGATAAGCGCCCATGAAAACATCTCCAAGAATCCATAGAGGCCTTGAAGAAACATCCAAACCCATAAACCCACTAACACATTACATTTAATTACACTCCAAAAAATGTTTGTGTGAGCATGGAAGAAACTTGATCACACTCCACAACACTCTCTCCATTCAGATTCGGAAGACATTCGCACATCTTTCTAGGATACGCTTTGATAAGCTCTCTAGACTCATCATGATCAATTGGTTCTGTGCCCATACTACTGCCATTCACACGTAGAACATCCAGTTGTAGATGTTAGAAACATCCTCACGAAACCCATAATCGACATATCTTGAAATAAGTATAGCCATGAGATTGCATCTCAACTTACCAGTCTCCCAAAACTCCTTGTTCTTCTTCGTCTTCAGCATAGAATAAAAGAGCAAACATAACATCTAAATATCTACAAAGTATCAAATCACACACACAACTTTTGGGTGGTTTTCACACCTCGAATGCGCAGCAATACGACAACGTTGCCTAGCTCTTTCATCTCTCTCTTGCTTTTGGATTTCTGCTAGACGATGCTTATTGATAAATAATGGATCAATCACAGTATCCTTTGGCATAAACTGCTAGTTGGTCCCTAGACAACCAGGATTCGAGGACCGCCACTTTTAAGTGGCTCTCGGCAGACGCACCACTGATGAAACCTAGAACGGGCCGGCACTGGCTCGTGCACTAGCCGGGACCTCTATCTCACGCGCTCAACAACCCCACGGCCTCGCGGCTAGGAGCGTTGATGACACATACATTGCCTTCCTAGACATCTTGCGTTTGTATTACATTGCTTGTAGTCCACTCTTCTCTCACCCACTACTCCTCAGAGGGAGTCCCTTACACATTGCCTAATGGCACGAAGCACAGATATAGGGGGTCCTCCAACGGCTGAATGCCGCCACCCCTCTACGACTCTCCTACACCTTGGGGATTGGCCCCTCGGTGCGTCGCTCAACATATAAACATTTCGTACAAAATCCACTCAAGGTACCAATTGACGTATACAGGAATGTACCATTGTCCTTACTTCTCTTTTCCCTAGACCCCATTCCTAGCCTATGGCTTAGGGTGTCCTGTCTCTCACTCAACGTGGGTCAAGGTCCTAATGAAAGCAATTGTTGTGCATCCAAGATTTCTGATACCTTTAAATATTTCCATGGTTTATGCATATTGTGGATGCTAAGTGCTCAAATAATTATAAAGTCAATATTGTGCACATGTGGAAAACATCCTTTTAATGGTTTTCAACTACCGTTCTTATGCGCCATTGCACGAACCTAGCACCGAGGAAACCCTCGTGCTACTAAGCTCTCATTCTATAATTATTCACCGACCTATATGGCATGCAAACAAAAATCAGCAATCTTTTCATCATGTTACTCCGCATTTAGACACATTTTAACCACTCTACCCTCCCATCGATCAAATGTTGCATTGTTGTATAGATTTATAAGGCATTTTGTCATCATTTTATGTGTAAAAAGCGGAAAAAGACACACTAGAACAAGAAGGTGGGGCTGAACTGAGGTAAATCCTCATGCTTCAGTCCCCACAAACATTCACGAACATTGTTCTTAATTTTCATTAATTTTCCGCACCCAAAATGCATTTTTTCCCTATTTTTAGTGGTTTTCCTCTATTTTCCTTGTATTTTCCCTTATTTTTTGCATTATTTTATTACTAAAAATTCACAATAGGTTATGGGCTGTGGCTCTTAGTTCCTTTTTGCAACAAAAATGAAAATTTAGTTGGTGTTCCTATTTATTCTTCCATTTTTATGCTCAAAAACATCATTTTCCCTTGATTTTCCATATTTTACTTGTTTTAGTGTATTATTTTGGGCCATAAGATGCATGTTTTTCTGATTTTTTGATTATGATCAACAAATACTCATGGAAAACAGCAACATAAGCAATTTTTAGCCCACATGAACGACAGTTTATCAATCAAAAGCCATGAAATCTCAAATTTCCTTTGAAAAAATTGAATTACCGCTTATTTGCGTATCTCGGGTTTCATGTCCATGGCTGAAAATCTGAAAATCAGTAGCACTTCATGCTCATGGCGATCACACGTCACCATTTCCAGCCCGTGAAGCGATCCGATCGATGCCGGACAAGCCTCCACCATTCTTTCTTCTTTCTTTCTCTTCCCACATGAATCCCCCCTTAGAGGAGAGAGAGGGAGGAGAGAGAAAGACTGATTGTCTCTCTCCCTCTACAAGCTGCCATTTCTCGCGCGGAACGGAGCGATGCGGAGCGTGAAAGCAATGTAGTTGCCTCGTGTAATCTGTTCCTTGGCTTCTTCTTCAACAAAAATCTGCATTGGGGGGGGGGGGGGGGGGGCATTTTTTTCGCGACGGCTCTACAGCACGCCTCCCCCCCTCTATTTCGTTTTTTTTTTTAAGGGAGGGGGTGCCCCTCCCCAAAGGCACCCCTTCACTTCTCCTTTTGGGCACTTCCCTAATTTTGACCGGCCTTTTGGCCCTTTCCCCGGCCTCTCACGCATACGGTGTCCGAATCCAGTTCTGAAAATTTCTGTGAGCTCGTCTCGGCATCCCGCACTGACTGACAGCTCCACTGACCGGCACAGGCGCATGGAAAAATTACTAAAAATCCGCAAGTGTTGCCCAGGCGTCCTTAGAGCACTTTGAAGCTTAAAATCGAGCCGCCGCCTTTGACATTGGATATTTTTCCCTTGATATTCATAATTTTTAGATATTTTTAAGAAATTCCCGGCACCAAAATTCCGCTCTCATAACTCCTTACTATCCTCCTAAATGTAGTAGGGTCTTTTATCTCATCCCCAACATCAAAACTCAACTTCACATATTTCTCCAATGGCATTGAAATAGACTTACATGCCGTCATATCATACTTGGATAGCATATCCAAGCCTTATTCCCTTTGGGATAGCCATATACCATCATCACATCTAATCACCTTAATACCAAGAAAGTACCTCAGCTCACCCTAATCCTTCATCTCAAACTTCTACTTCAAAAAGTCCTTAATTTCAATAAACTCACTATCATTGTCACATATAATAATCAAGTCATCCACTGAGAGCAGATTTTTTGAGCTGATTTAGAGCATAAAAGCAGCTGGAGAGATATAAAAGAGCAAATTTTTATTGAAAAGGAATTGAGTGCAAGTTGAGGAGCTAGAGTTTTCCTAGATGCATTCCGATGCCAAGAATCCAATGCAAGTCTTTATTCGTCGAATTAGAGGTCGTTTGAGCCCCCCATTTAATGATCATAACATATGGTGACGTGAAGCAACTATTGGATCCAAGAGCTAGAAAGTTCGTGATGACGAATGCCAAATTAATAGATTTCAATGCCATGAAGCCAACCGTCCAGTCAGATCAGAATTCAAAGTCCATTTACCTTGCAAACGGGCTGAAATCAGTTACCAAAAAGTGTAAACACACGAAAATGGGACTGATTCATTTGAAGGTTATGACTAAGCCCTAGTAGGCTTAATTAACATGAAAAATTAGCATGAAGGGGTGGGGAGGGGAACAATTTTTTTGCGCCCCTTCGATTCATAATTGTGGCTCTCCGTTTTCCGAGCAAGATCATCAAGGAAGGAAGGCAAGGTGCCAATCTATATGTAAGGCTCTTTGTTTTCACTGTATGCACAAAAAAAAATGATGCAATGAATGAAATTGTCTGATTTCATTCTTTCTCTCTCCTCTCTACACCTTGTTCCCATGGCTTATTATTCTATGTGAGAGAGGGGTGGGCTGAGATGAAAGATTTTGGACATGTGATGATGCTAAATTGTTATGGAGAATAGATCAAAGGTTTAGAATGTATCACAGTGGCCATAAAAGAGGGTCAACAGCTTCCCGACTTTGAAATGTGTGTGGATTCCTATGGGATGAATCGTGTAAGTATTGGATTTTGATATTTTATTATGATTCTTTTATGCATTAAAATTTTTTTGTTTAAAATGATTGAATATAATTTTCATTGTTGAAAAATAAAAATTCTCATTTGGTTCTTGCTATTTGTATTATTAAAATGAAAATTGAGAAAAAATTTAATGCAAAAAATGGAAGATTTTGAAACAATTGAGGGTTTTATGAGTTTTTTTGTTCTTATGGTATTCAGGGGTCATATGGAGTATAATGCTAGTTTTCAATTCATACAAGCTCTAGATGTCTGAAAATTAGGAAAAAAAAACATAAGATAAAATCAAAAATCAAAAATTAAAAAACTATATTTTATGCATTAAACAATTACAAAAAATATAAATATATCAGTGAATGTATGGTGGGGCTAGGGCATGAATTTTAGTCTCATCTTATCCTCATTTTTTATATTATAGTGCGTAATTATTAATTTTTACATTAAAAATACATAAACATGATATTTACACCTACCACCAAAAGCAAAATCATAAACGATAGGGAAAAGGGCTGTGAAAAGTTAGATATCATTGGAATTCTAATTTTGTGCATATCTTAACATATAGGATTCGTTTGTTTTAAGTATAAAAAGGGTAGTAGCACGAATTATTTCGGTGTTGTCTTAATAACGATTTATTGTGCTAGAGTGAAATCATGAAAAGAATTGTTTGTGCAAAATCCACACTGATTGATTTATAAGTTTACTTATTTGTGCACTTTATGGCATTCACCTTGCATTGCATTTTCATACATGGCATTAAGAGTATTATGTCTTGGATGCATAACAATTGTTTTCGAAGGATTGACACATGTTGAGTGTGAGGTTCCCTTAAGCCATAGGCTTAGTGTTACCATTTCCTTTGGAGACTGATTTGGTAAGGATTTAATTATCTCCTAGAGCGATTCATTAAAAGAGAGGACTATATTGCGTATGTGCTTTATATTGAAATGGCACATCTCGAGGTTAATCCTTGGGGTGTAAGATGTAAGAGAGATGTAGTGTAGCCATAGCAATAAGCTAGGGGAGTGCTCTCTTTGTTTGTGCTATGAGGTGCTAGACATCGTCATGTTTGGATACTCCAATTACTTGGAGTCAGGGAGGTCAACATGTTGGACTATGATCTAGAGATTTTATCTACAAATGCTTTGTTTTTAAATTAGTTCATAGTGTCTATGTGCTCTTGGCCCTGCAAGAACATGGGGTTATTTAAGTGAGTTTAGGAGGCTCGGCTAGAGCCCTAGAGCCAGTGTGTGTCTAGTTGTAAGAAGCTGGGAAGAATAAGGATTTAGTGTGTGAATAATATTGATGATATGCCATGTCACACTGACATTGGTATAAAAGGAGAGGACATGTAATTTTTCCTGTCTTTTGACACATTAATACAATTATTGTCCTTCTTCTCTCTCCTTGCTCGCAGCTTCAATGGCTTCTTTCTCTTTCTTGTCTTTCTCTCTCCTATTCTAGTATTTCTCTCTCCTCGTCACTCTATTTCCCTCTTCTGCACCATCACTTCTCTCTTCTGCAGTCTTCTCTCTCCTATTTCTCTCTCTCTAGTCCACTCTCTAACAAGTGGTATCAGAGCATTGGTCTTTGATCCATTTTTCCTTCTATTTTCAGTCCTATTTTCTCCATCAAAAAATCAATTTCAGACAAGTACTTAACAAAGACAATGACTAGTGGAGGGTTGCAGACCATCTAGTTAGCAAGAGACTACATCTGGAGATCTTCAAGGTTAGATATGGCAGAGTATGGCTTAAGTAGTAGGTCATCATCAAAATTTCATGCAAAATTGGAGGTAACTAGGGTAAAAGAGAGTTAACTGGGCTTAGTTTGGAAACAAACTGTGGTTACCTCTTTCCCCTTTTTGGGAGCTTCCTGCAGGTTTCATGGAGTCTACCATCAAGATGTGTTCATATCTCTCAAATCCCTGCTCTTCTTAGCCAAGCAACATATAGAATAGCTTCTCTGCTTCAAGATCTACAAGTTGATTACCCATTTGATAGAGATGAGCTTAGCAATGGAACCAGGAACAATCCTGAACATTGTGGCAAAATTTACAAGCTGATTCCAACTTGTTCTATGCATCACATGCTTCATCTTCAACCTCTAGCACTCTCTTAGATCATTGGCAAGTGAAAATAATCAGTAACTCTTGAAGACTGAACTCCATTTGTGAACTTTCAACCTTCCTGTAAACCCTAGATGAATAGATGGCAGCCATGAAAGCTTTAGTCCAAGCTTCCATTTCTCAAGAATTTCTTAAAGATTCTTCATCAATCTAGCTCGTGATATCAAGGCAATAAGGATTCTTCAACAAATTGCAAAGATTTCAACTCTTTGAGGACATTGGAGCTCATATAGAAGCTTTATTTTGGGGCTTTTCTTCAAGAGGCTTGAATCTTTGGTATTCAATTGTTCAAGCAAGCTCAGGGTATTGATTCTTCACGGATTTGGTCATATTGGAGCTCATATGGACTGATTTCATGGATCTTTCAAGCTTTATGGTGGATTCATGGTGGATTATGGAGAATTCTTCCATTAATGGGTTTGGAGCTGACATTTGCCATCCTCTTCAAGCTTAATCAAGGTATTTCTCTTGCTTAATCTCTGAAGTCTCTAAATAATCCACTTGCTAATGCTTTTCCACTTGTTGATGAGAGATTATTGATCAATTAATTCTCTGAGTTGATCAATAGATCAAAGATTAGTATTATTCCTATTTATCTCAGCATATTTCATAAAATTTCAGCATTGATTCAATCATATCTCATCAGAGATATCATTTACCAAGTTTGATGCATAACCTTGATTTTTTTGGTTGAAATTCTTTTTCCCAAGCTAAAATATTGTAAAAGGGTAAGTACTAACAATCAATGAGCCACTGAATTGCATTGGTAAGACCCTCTCCTTATCCAATTTTTCCCTATTTAATCCAATTGTATCTCATGAAAGGGACTGAATGAATATTTCAGAAATGCATTTCATGCTGGTTGATTAGAATGAATGCCATTGCCATGTCGATATACCCACCGAGGAAAAAGGTGGATGTCAGGGGAGATAGTGGAACAAAAGAGAGGTGACCCTCCCTCACTATTGAAGATCCTGAAGGGGTGCAACTAACCAACCCAGGGGGAACTTTGCCCACCTCCTAGTGATTTGGAGCTTGTGTAGGGAGCCTCTCCTACCGTTTTATCCCTCATACAGGTACAACAAGTGGAGAATTGAAGATTCAAGTGTTTCCAAAGGCTCAAGTACCTTCAGGAGCAAAACAGGGACTTTGCAGGACACTGCAGAGGGCATTTATAGGTCCTTACAAGTACAAAAGTCATTATTGAAGTAGTATAGATGCAAGTAGTACAGGTATCCACAGGTACTACTCAGCCTTATATAGGGTTTGGTAGCCATTTGGGGTTACTATTTTACCTTATAGGGTGGAAATAGGGCATTCACTGGTTAAAACAGGGTGTAGGCCTAGACAGTTCAAACTCAAAGATTGAGTTGCAAAATTTTATGTCGTAAAGATATTATAGCATGCTATAGCTCATCTTGAAGAGGGAATTTTGGCTTTGATTTGAACTTAAAAAAATTGGAATCGGAGTTTCCTAGCCCAAGTTATAGCCATTTTTTTGATAGGGGGTACTGTAGGACTGCACTATTATGGCAGGGCATAAAGGTAAAAATCAGGTCCATGATGATTATGCTTAGCAAATTAGAGATTCTATGGTGGAGAATACACCCCAAGAGAGCCTTGAAGAGCCTCAAAAACATGGAGAAATCAATGTACTTAATAATACCTTGTGTACACATGAACAAAGGCATCAACAATGTCATATGGACTTGTTATCAAGAGTGGAGCAGATGGTTTTATCTACTGATCAAACAAAGTCTTCTGTTGAGAAATTAGTGGATTCAACGACTCAAACAAAGGCTTTTATTGACAAGTTGGTGGAATTCAATGCTCAACTAATGGCTCAAATCTCCCAATGGATGCAAATGCAAATGCAAATGGGATCGAAAGAAGTAAAGGAGAAAGCTTATTCAAACGGTGAGCCTTTAACCCCACTTCAGCCACCTAGCTAAAATGGTAACGATCATGGAATTATTGGATGAAGAGGTATCCCAAATAGCCAATATGAAGTAGGTGAGACTTCACAAAGGCATGTTGACTATTTGGACAGTTTGAATGGAGCCAACTCTCAAGCTTTTGGGCTGAATACTCAACTTCCTAGAGGTCCTCTACCAACGGGAAGATTACCACCTATTGGGAGATTTCCATCTCACTTTGGGGCTTCAATGATTGGCACTCATGATTAGACTATTTTGGGACAACAACCATTCCATGAAGGAGAACTGAAAGACAATATCATTTTGGCCAAGTTCATCATCTTTACCATCTGATTTAGAGGAGTGGATCTGCAAAATGGAATCTTACTTTGACATATTTCCTAGAACTAATGACATGAAGATTCATTTTGTTTCCTTGCACTTGGAGGGATTTGCGCATACTTGGTGGAGATATATTAAAAAGGAGAACATACTTGTAGAGAATTGGGAAGATTTCAAGATTCTTATGGCTGAAGTCTTTGTCTTCCCTCTTGAAAAAGAGAAATTGGCATGGAGATCGTATGGTTTGGAGCAAAGAGGCCTAAGTGTAAGAGATTACACTAACCAATTTCTCAACCTAACCATGTATGTAGAGAGCATCAGTGATGAGGTTAAGATCCACAAGTATATGTATGTCTTAGAGCCATCTTTATCAACTGATGTCATGGCACAAAAACCTACTTCTCTTTTTAAATCTATTGAGCTTGCCGAGCGCTATGGAAGAAAATATAGAAGAGAGTCTTCATTTCAAATTGGTTTTGGACAGCCAAGGACTTTTTTAAAATAGGAACAAGTTGGAAACATTTATGGCATCAATCATGCACCAACTGGAGGCTTAAGGGTGCCAACTTATCCACCGTTCAATGCTTCAAGACCTTAAACTAATTTCAGGATAGCAAGCAGTCCTAGAGTTGATTTCAAACAAGGGGATAGCAGGCCTAAATCCATTTCAGCTAACATGAATCCTAAGTCTATCCCTATAGACCTCTATAAGGAAAGAAAGGAAAAAGACTTATGTTTCAAGTGTGGGAAAAAGTATACACTTGATCATGCCACAAAGTGTGTATACAAAAATGCCAAAGCTAAACTTCATGGTATGTTAGTCTTTGAGGATCCTAAAGATGAGATTGATGAAGCTAATGCAATTGCACCTAATGCTGAAAATGAAGATCTTGAGGAAGAAGTTGGGCAATAGTATTTTTATGATCAAGCCGACTCTTTCCCTTTTGATCCAAGTGGGAGTGTTCCTTTTGATTCCACGTGGGACTTATCATGAGCCAATTGTTGCCACTAGTTGCTCTATTTCCATGGATGCTTGGATAGGTTCTAAGAGCCCTAATACACTCCGTATGAAGGGTAACATTCATGGAAAGGCAGTGTTCATCTTGATAGATAGTGGTAGTACACATAGTTTTGTGAATAAGTCTATTATGGACAAGCTAAATTTTCTTCCCACTGATTTACAGTAGCCCATTAGAGTTCAAGTAGCCAATGGTGAAGAAGAAATCAGCACACAAATATGCCCACGGTTTTCTTTATAGCTGGCTGAAAATTCTGAAGCAAAAGTAAACCTGATTACCTTGGAAATGGGGCCTATGGATATTGTACTCGATTGTGATTGGTTGATGACATTAGGAAAAATCACTATGGATTTCTCACAGATGTATATGGAGTTTATCTTCAATGGATAGTCATCCATTTACAAGTAATTCCTAGTAGATCAGATTTTTAGCTTATCTCCATTCAATAACTCAAAAGGGAGTACAAGAGGCGTTCACAAATATTTGTTTTGCATTTGAATAAAGAGATGGAAGATCAGCCCATTAATTCAGCAAGACATCCAGTCTTGAGAGCTCTTCTTGAGGAGTATAGGGATTTGTTTGAGGTGCCTACTTCATTACCTCCCAAGAGAGTAGTAGATCACCCTATTAATTTGGAGCCCAACTCAAAGCCAATCAATAAGCCACTTTACAGATTGTCTAAGTGTGAGCGAGAGAAAGTAGCCAAGCAAATCAAGGAACTTCTTGAGATGGGATTCATTGAACCAAGTTCTTCACCTTATGCATCTCCAGTTTTGTTAGTCAAAAAGAAAGATGGATCTTCTAGGATGTGCATTGACTACAAGGATCTTAATAAGATCACAGTGAAGAATAGGTATCCAATACCCAAGATTGATGATTTTCTTGATGAGCTCAAGGGGACTCAATTCTTTACAAAGATTGATTTAAGATCAAGGTATCATCAAATTCACATGAGAGAAGGTGATGAAATCAAGACTACTTTTAGGACTAAACGCGGGCTCTATCATTTCTTAGTGATGCCATTTGGGCTTACAAATGCTCCAGCTACCTTCTAGAGCCTGATGAATAAGATTTTGCAGCCTTTCCTCTTTCATTTGTCTTAGTCTTCTTTGATGACATTCTGATTTACAGCAATACTCTACAGGATCACTTATCAGACATGAGGAGGGTTTTTGATGTATTGAGACATCACAAGATTTTTGCTAAGGAGAAGAAATGTTCTTTCATGCTCACTGAAGTGGAATACTTGGGACATATTGTAAGTGAGAAAGGGATACAAGCTGACCCTAAGAAGGTGCAATGTATAAAAGATTGGCCAACACCTACTACTACTACTTCTCTTAGAGGATTTCCTAGTCTATCTTCATTTTATTGCCGATTCATCAAGCATTATGTGGCTATTCCAGCTCCTTTGACTGATAGGTTGAAGAAGGAAGCTTTCTTTTGGGATGCTCTTGCAGATGGTAGCTTCAACTAGTTAAAGGAACTCCTTACTTTTGCTCCTATTTTAGTATGCCCAGATTTCTCGAAAGAATTTACCATACAGTGTGATGCCAGTGGCAGAGGCATTGGGGTTGTTTTGTTATAGGAGCATGGAGTGATTGCCTTTGAGAGCCGTAAGCTTACAGATAAAGAAATGGCCATGAATGTTTATGAATAGGAGATGTTGGCTATTTTGCATGCAATAAAGAAATGGCACCATTACTTGTATGGCAGTCGATTTAGAGTCTAGAGTGATCACATGGTTTTTAAGTATTTCCTTACTCAGGTCAATCTTACTCTTAAGCAATGTAGGTGGATAGTTACGCTACAGAATTATGATTTTGACATCACTCATACAAGAGGTAAAGACGATATAGTGGTTGATTCTCTGTCTCGTATGTGGGCTTGTAAAGTTTCAGCAAAATGACTGAGTTGCATAGTGACTGGATTGAAGAACTACAGGAGGCTTATCTTTTGGATGAAGAGCTCAGCCATATTTTTCAAAAATTACAACAAGGTCTCATGGAAGAAAAATCACATTATCAACTTAAAAATGGCTTTATTTGGTTAAATGGCAAGATTGTCATTCCTTCTACCTCTTCTTTTACACAAAAAATTATGGAGGAACTACATTCTTCACATTTAGCTGGACACCTTAGAGTTTTCAAGACCTATGATAGGATCAGCAAAAGTTTCTATTGGAAAGGGCTATGGAAAGATGTCAAGGACTTTGTCATGAGGTGTATGCCTTGCTCAAGGGGGTCAGTCAACAATATGTACATCTAGCACGTGAGTTCAAAATAAGGGTATTTAATATCCCTAGAATCTACATATTTACAAATACAAAAGGGTGAAAATTAAGGCCTAAAAGTTAGCCTACAAAAGGAGTTTTTTATTAATAAATTTTCAAATTTTCCTATTGCAACTTGGGCATGTGGGTATCATGGTTTACTTGGAACAAGGGAGTTTTTGCATACTGTTAAAGGTTCAATTCCCAAAGATGGCATCCTATAATTTTTTAAGCATGTGAGAGTTTTAGTTTATTAGCATTGCTCGTTAGGGCATATGCTTATACAATGGTGCGATGGCAAGGTAGTTCAAGCCCCAAAAATTTTTACCCAGGGTTAATTGGAGTTAAGTGTCCCATTTTTTTGAGTTAAGATTTGTGGATTTGGTAGTTGAAAATATGCTACTTTTTTTATAGCACCTTCCCACGATCCCTTTCTGCAACTCAGACCAAGCAATTATGGTGAACGCCAGGCTCTTTGTGTGAGTTTCGTAACTTTTGCATATTTGCAAAAGTTACAAAACATCACTGATCATTTCAAACTTTAACAGCCAATAGCCAGTTAATGGAGCCATAGTAGTGTGTAACAGTTGCAACAAAATCAGACATGACCTTCAACACCCCGTCAATTGATTGCGTGAGAAAGTGAAGTTGAAAATCATAACGTTCATTTTCCTGTTTTGAGAAGGGGCCGTCAAAAGGTGCTCTTAGAGCCTCTTCCCACCCAATTTTAGTGGGGGTTTTGAGGCCCCACTATTACCACTATTCAAGTGTCCCACCACAGTGATAGTGGGGGTCCTAAAAAATAGGGTCGCTAAAAATTTCCAATGATGGAAAAGCCAAGTGCAAACACAATGGAGCTATTCATGCAAGGGTTTTTTTTGGGGGGGTTCCAATGATTTTTAGATAAAACTGAAAACCACTCCAAGCCACACAGGGGGGGGGGGGGGGGGGGTTTCAAAATTGAGGGTTCCCCTAGAAACACTCCCACACTGGTGACCCTCCCAAAAACCATTTCCAAGTTTACACCTGACCACGTGTAAAGGGTCTCCAATGCCAAGAATAGGGTTTGACACTCTTGTGGTCTTCCTCTCTGGCTCCCACCATCGACCACCATCTCCACTACTGAGCGCCTACGCTGGTGGGGCTTGGCACACCGCCTTCTTCATCATATTCACCAGGCTTTCCGCCCCCTTCCCTTCATTACCTCCTTTGCTTGCATGCTTGGGTCTTCCTTGCACTGATCAAGAAGGATCATTGTTGTGTAGCCTCCATCGCTTCTCTATCACATAGTTTGCTACTCATATTTGAAGAACGCCTGCTACTGTGCCGCCATTCTAGAACCTTTGGCTTTTGAGCGATCTGAGAGACATCAAGATTTTTGGGTAATGTGAGTGAGGAGATAAGATGTGCAAGTTTCACATGTATTTACTCTACTCATTTGTTTGTTCTGAGTTTTGAGATGGGTCTCCAAATCCTAGAAGAAGTGCAATTAAACAGGTTGCAAGTGGTCATTTTGGTGTGACAAGCTACTATCTAACAAATGCAATTGAGCTACAGATCAAGATGGCACAGGTTAGGAAGTTTTGCATAACGTTACTATTTCCTATACAAGACTTATTCTGTCCAAGTCAGTAACCTTGACATTCCACATTTTAATAGGGAGCAAAACCAGGCGAGGGTGGTGAGCTTCCCCGTCATAAAGTAGTAGGTGACATTGAAGTGACAAGAAATTCCACTCTTGGTGAGGGACTTATCAATCTGCCACCACACCACAATATTTATTCCATTGAGGACCTTGCACAATTAATCTATGATTTAAAGGTAGGCTCTCAAGATAGATTTCTAAGTTTGATGTATCTCTATACTATTGGTACTATAGTTCCACATGCTATTATTTTATGTGTCTAATATGATTGCCTTGAGAGCTCCGTACTAGTATATCTCCTATGTCATTTCAGAATTCAAATCCAGGAGCTCGTATTAGTGTGAAGCTTGTATCTAAAGCTAGAGTTATAGCTAGTGGAGTTCTGAAAGGACCTGCAGATCATGTGTTAATATCAGGACACGATGGTGGCACAGGTGCATCACGCTGGATTGGTATCAAGAATGCATGCTAAAATAGTTAGAAGAGGATTGGAATGGGAGCTTAATGCTGGCTCTGCACTTTTGAGGATTTGGAAGGGGAGCTTAATGTTGGTAGACATGTATGGGAAATGTGGCTTGATTGAAGAAGTCCGAGAAGTCTATCATGATCTACGAATTTGAGATGTTACATCATGGAATGCATCAATTCTAGGATATGTTGAACAGAAGCTTGGTGAGAGGATAGGGATCTTTTTAACCAAACATAGTTGGAGGGTATTTGTCCTAATTTTGTCACCTTCGTTTGTAGCTTAAAATCTTGTGCCACTATATGAGCCCTTGAAACATGTCAATAATTACATGCAGAAATCATCAAAAGGGGATATGAAAGAGAGCTTTATGTGGGCAATGTATTAGTAGATTTTTATGTCAAATGTGACTCCCTTTCAAAAGCACATCATGCTTTTGACATGTTTCCACTTCGTGATGAAGTCTCATGGAATACACTCATGGCAAGTTATGTGGAACTTGGACATGCTGAAATTGAAACTAAAAAGTGTCTCTGTAGGCATTTTCACTTTTGTATGTGCCTTGAAAGCTTGCAGTGCATCAAGATCTTTAGAAACAGGTCATGGAATACATGCCGAGTTGATCATGAAGGGTTTGGAAAGTGAGCATTGTGTTTGCTACACATTGTTAGATATGTATGGCAATTGCGGTTTGTTTGCAGAAATACATCAAATGTTGATCAGTTGTAGTCACTTGAAATGCATTAATTGCAGGGTATGCACAACAAAAGCAAGGAATTGAAATTTTTTGATAAGATGCAACATGAGGGGCACTCCCTCACTGCAGTCACCTTTATTTGTGCCTTGAAAGCATGTGCCAACATAGGAGCACTTGACAAGGGCAAACAAATCTATGATGAGATCGTTAGACTAGGGTGGCTGGGGAGAAATGTTGTGCTTGGCAATGCTTTGGTGGATATGTATGCCAAATGTGGTGCACTTGCAAAGCGCAAGAGATCTTGGATGTGCTTCTTGTTTGCGATGTAGTGTCTTGGAGTGCATTAATTACAGGGTATGCACAGCATGGGCAAGGGAAGGAGGCATTGAAATGTTTTGATAAGATGTGACATGAGTTGCACTACCCCACTGTAGTCTCGTTTACTTGTGCATTGAAAGCATATGCAGATGCAAGAGAGATGTAGGAACAGTTGTAAAGGGTGAAGAAATTCATGATGAGATAAATTGATTGGGGTGATTGGAGAGACATAGTGTGCCGCTCAATTTTGTGGTGAATATGTATGCCAAGTGTGGTGTATTTGCAAAAGCAGAGGGAGTGTTGTACGAGCTTTCTGTTAGGGATGTTGTCTCTTGGAGTTCACTGATTTCAAGATATGTAAAGCATGGGCAAGGTAAGGAAGCATTGAAATGTTTTGACAAGATGTGATGGGAGGGCCACGTTGCTAATGCAATCACCTTCTTGAGCACCTTCAAAGCATGTGCTAAGATAGGAACCATTAACAAGGGAAAAAAAAATCATGAGGAGACTATTAGGTTGGGGTTGTTGGAGGGAAATGCTGTCCTCTGAAATGCTTTGGTGAATATGTATGCTACAAGATCTAACATAAAAGATGTCACGGGAGGGTTATTCTCCAAGCTTGGATCTGGTCTCAAAAAACATATCTGATGACATGAAGAAGGATGTGCTCTATGGGCACAGTGAGAAGTTTGCAATTGCTTGTGCCTTGATCAACACATGGGAATGGTCAACTATAACTGTTGCTACGAATATCGGGATCTGTAATGATTTCCATAGAGCTACAGCACTCATATCTGAGATAGAGAAGTAAAGAATTATGGTCATAGAATTATGGAAAATGTTCCTATAAGAACTCAGCAGTGCAAGGTTCATAAGGCTCTTCTCTCTAGGGTTGGTGAGTCCATTAGCATTCCTTTTGCTGGTGGCAATGAGCTATGGCAACAGGATGGGAAAAAAACAACAGGTGGTATTCTGATCATGAGACAATTTAAAACGATGATGGTGACAAGGAGGAGCAATTTTTGTGAACTTGCTTGCAATAGAAACCAAATGTTTCCAAGATACCTACATAGTTTTGTCCATCCTTCTATGATAGGTAACACAAGTTTTCTTTTTAATGCACTGTTGCATGTTTTACCTTGAATAAGCATAAGTTTCCTTGAAGATGTTAGTTTCATGCTACATCCTTGAAGATTTCTATAGCATAGAGGACCCTTATTTCTTTTTTCCTTTACTAAAATAGTGTAGATGGAAGAACTCCACAAACTTGGTGCTATCATTCGAGATTCCAACCATTATTATCATTATTAAGTCATCCTTTTACACAATCCCACTTCACCAATGTGGCTCACTTATGTTCAGTGGTTTGTCAATAAAAGAAATATGTCTAACAGTTTGTCAGTTGCAAGGTACTCCAAATAGGGGTGTGCCAAGGAGGTGATGGACTGTTTTAGATTATGTAAATTGTAGGCATGTCTATAGATCCTCCCACATATGTTCTTTGCTTGAATCTTGTAGCACCTTAGCAGCTGTCACTTGAAACATGCCATGACAACAGAGGTCAGGGAAATTCTAGACAATGATTTTTTTGTGGATACTATGTTGATAGACATGTATCGAAAACATGTCTTGATAGGAAAAGCTTGTGGAGTGTTTGACAAGATGCCTTCCCAATGTATGGTGGCATGGACAACAATGATTAAGACCTATGGTGAAAACCAAGAGGATGAAATGTTCAGACATTGCTTTGAGCACATGCCACAACAAAGTGTTCAGGTAGATTCAATTACATACTTGTGTGTTTTTTGCATGCATCCATGCTAGCTTAGTCCCCTTGGGTGAAGTACTTCAAGCTAATGCATAAAGACCATAGCATGACACCTACTCTAGATCACTTTGCTTGTATGGTTGGCCTTTTGGCAACATCTAGGTAACTTACTGAGGCATGGAAAGCTGTCATAGCCATGGAGTAATTGTTTAGCCACTATTTTTAGGGTTTCTAGTAATCCATGGTTAAGACTCCTTAAACCAACCCCAAAAGCACATCCGTGCTATTTTATTATTATTAAATGGCTTTTTTTGTAGTAGATTACATCTCAAATACTCTATAAATAGGAGTCCATTTATAGAGTATTTATTTATTTTAGCTAGCTATCATTCATCCCTTTGATGCCCACTACTAGCCTCACTCCTTTGGGAGGACATTGCCAGTTTGTGGAGTTTTGTTGAAGTACTATCCTATTGTCCACAACTATTACAGTGCCACGTGACCTGATTATCAGCCTTGTTACCAACTATCCTACTTCCTAGTATACAGTTGTTGCTTGGTTGGTTTGGGACACTCTTGAGCTGTTGCATGCCTATTTAATTGTTGCCTAGTTAATTCATGGTCTAACCTACTACCTCTAGCACTCTGAACATTTGCAATTACTGCATCATCTTGGAGCTATTGTACGCGTTTGCTATTGAGACACACTGCCCTACTAGTCACCTGCTTGTTGGAGGATATATGGCTATTAACGTCATCAAACACCCATTCAACAATTTGTAGGATGAATATGTATATCATTCTCAATGCAACAAACACACTATGTAGGGTGAATATTAAACTTTGAACTCTCGTGTCTTGAGGACCAGGGCAAAGAGTATGAGTTGAAGAGTGTGTCATACTTTGACGGATCCTAAAACGCAGCAAAAATCTCTAGAGATGTCATGTAGCAGTAAACACAGCTCAAGAAGGTTAGATCAATGTCTGATGGAGCAGTTGAGGCTAAAAACAGGGAACATAGCAGTGGCTGATGAGTTGATAGCCTAGCAATGATGCAAAGGAGTAAAATGTAGCAGATCAAGTGATGTGGCAAATAGATGTAGCTAGTTCGCGATCAATTCTACGATAAAACTAGTATTTTTTATTTATTACATAAGGGTCTCTTAAATTCTTGTATTAAAAAAATAAACTGACAAAAAGGGATTTATAAATTATGGTAAAAAACACAGAAGGGTCAAACAAATATCACAAAAAAGGTCACATAGGGATATATAAAACATGCCATGAACGCACGTGATATATAGGATTTGTATAGAGTGATCCCCCCGAGCCGATTTTATGGCCCCTATCGGATCTTAAAGTGCATTGGAGATTTAGCATACAGAATTTAGCTACCCTCTTCCACAAAGATTCATAATGTCTTTCATGTTAGTAACTTAGCTTCCCATCGACTCCCCACTCGCATTGGGCCTCCTTCCCAGCAGCCATAGTTCATCCTCTTGAGCTCCCATCACTCCCCAGCTTCCCGAGCTTCTTCCCAGCCTATTGACGCACCATCAGGGAATTGACATTGAGGTATTTCTTCATTATTTCATAGATTTATTTTAGTCCACAGGTCTAGGTAAACAGGGTTTTCACAGGTTGTGGGCAACCATAGCTCACACCTCTTAGAGCTTCCTTCACCTGGATCTTGCTTATTAAGGCTTGCTAAGGCTTGGTGTAGGCCTTCTTTGGCCCTCATTTGTGCCCCCTTTGGGCCCCATTATTGACATGTGGGACAATAGACCCCCCCAGCCAGCTCACGTTTTTTTTGCGCATGTTTCAAAATCTGGCCCAAAAATCACTCTTTTTGTCATATCTCGGGCATTCGGAACTCGATTCAGGCAAGATACGAGTCTATGTTGGGGTTTTGGCACGCTCTGGATGCGATGGTGATGTCAGATTTTCCAAATTTTGATGACAAAATATTCTGCAATAGATTTCAGGTCTAAGACAACATGTATTTGTATGCCTATGGCTTATGTGATGCTTCTACTAATGTCTATTGATACCGGATCACTTGTGGATGTTATGCCTCTTATGTGAGACGCATTTGGAGCTGATTTAGCTCAGCCATTGACTATTTTGAACAATCCCAAATCTGTCCAAAATAGGGCAGCCACCTGTTACTTCAATTTTATGCTTACAGGTCTTGGCATTTGATACCCGATTATGCTCGGTTGGTGTCTATACATATGGGAATGTATGCCTATGGTTTGCCTATGGATTTGAGCTTGGATTGAGCACTAATTTGCCCAGTTTACAGAGGTTATATGCTACTAGAAACTTCAGGTCTAAAGCTATTTATGCTACAGTTGGGTTATGCCTATTGGTCACGGGGTGCTCCCAGCTACTCGGTATGATGTCATGATGTATTTGGACAATGCCACATGTCTTGTTTATGCTCCGAAATGCTTTTAAGCTGAGATTAGAGCTTCATTTGGGTTTGACTATCACTTCTTTGCAGTTGGCATTTCATCTATGACATGGTTTATGCCTAGGCTACCCAATACGGGTTATGATGTCTTGGTGAGTGCTTTATGCTTTGGCTGTGGATGGCAGTTGTTTGAGCTCATCTTGACATTCATTTGAGTATTCCCTTGAGCAGTTGGACATTGACTTGGATTTTTCCATTACGACTTGGCTTTTTCCATTACAACCTTGGATGCTATTAAGGCATTGTCTTGGTTATTTGTCTTTGGTACTTTAACTTGGTTTGCTTGAGCTGTTGAGCTCGTTTGTCTACCTTTTGAGCCAGTGGGAGCATCTTGCATGCTTGACCGACATTGAGCAGGAGGCTTATGCTATTTGAGAATTTTGTAGATACTTGAGACTTTGGGATCTCTTACACTTACATGTTGCATGGTTCATGCACTAATATCTTGGAATTGCTTTTGACCTGAGCTTGGGCTTTGCACTCTAGTGAGCATACACCTACTGGTGTCAGGTCTTGCCACTGTTATGTATACTTTGCCCTACTATCCAGGGGGTATGCCTACTCACACTGACGAATGATTTGGTGACATGTTTGGGTGTTTGCTCAGGGTCTTGATGACTGTTTGGTGCTGATTTATGCCCGTTTATGGTTGGTCATGTCTTGGTTGTCATTTATTGGCTTAGTGCAATGATTTGGTCAGAAATTGACTCTCACAGTACCCTGTTGTCATTTCTTACAGCAAGCATATAACTCCGGACTGATATGGATTTTTCATGCTAAAATATTTTGAAATGATGTACTTTCACTAGTACTTGGTCGGCAGCAACTTTGGTTACACTTTTCTCGCCATTTTTCCTCTATTTTGGTGATTTTTTGGTCATTTTCTATAGTAAATAGCAAGCAATTTTGAACTATCACCAGTCTTCCAGCCTGCATTATGGCGAGTTCGTCCACTGATCATGCTACTTTCAACATCTCTAAGCTTGATGGTACAAATTACTCTTATTGGAAGAGCCAAATTTGACAGGTATTGGTGCAGAAATCGCATATCAAACCATTGAGGTTGAGAGGGCATCCACTTGCAACTATGCCAGATGAGGAATGGCTTGAGCTTGATGAGTTATGCAAATCCATTATTGTATTATCTCTCACAGAACAGGTTCATTACAATGTATTTGAGGAAGAATAGAGTGCATGGCAATTGTGGGATAAAATCAAGAATCTCTATGACAAGAAAAGTCTAGCAAGTCAGATGTATTGGCTGAAGCAGCTTATGGATCTGCGCATGAAGGAGAATGTGACTATGTCTGCTTACTTGAGCCAGTTCCATGCTATACTCAAGAACTTGACTTTGCAGGACATCACTTTTGCATAGGATGTCACTCCTCTTTTCTTGCTTGGTACTCTTAATGAGTCATGGGATGTATTCCGCACTGCATTATGTGCCTCTACTGCTACCTTGAAATTATCTGATGTTGAGAGTGCTCTTTGCAGGAAGAGGTTAACCATAAGATTTTGGATGCCTCTTGTGTGTCACGTGCTATGATAGTTAGAGGCAGGAATGATGGATATGGAAAGCATGGCAGTGGCATTGGCCATGGACGGGATTCTCAGAAATCCCGGTCCAAGTCTCGTGGGAAGTCACATAGCAAATCACGTGGCAAGAATGCAGATGTTACTTGTCACCATTGTGGGAAAAAGGGCCATATTAGGCCACAATGCCATGAACTGCGCAATGAAAGGCGCAAAGATAAGGGGAAAGACAAAGTGCAAGATAAGTCTTCTGATCGTAGCATAGTGCTTGCAAAGTCCAGTGTTAAAATTGAAGAGATCAATATTATGTAGCCTGAGGATGTTGATGATGATTATATCCTTGCAGCTTCTTCTAATGTTTCACAAATGACAGAGATATACTCTATGTATGCAAAGTGTTGTCTCTTGGACTCAGGTGCGTCCTTTCATGTGACGCCTTGCCGAGAGTGGTTTCATTCATACCATACTGTTTCGGGTTTTGTGCGCTTGGGTGATGACAACTCTCTTGATATTATGGGCATTGGTGATGTTAGGCTGTAGTTTCCTTCTAGCAGCAGTTTTGTTATGCAGGATGTGCGTCATGTACCTGCTTTGACACGCAGTCTCATGTCAGCTGGACAACTTGATGACGCAGGTTATCATGTATCTTTTGGAAACTCTGCATGGAAGATCACTCGTGGCAGACTTGTGATTGCAAGAGGTGCCAAGGCTGGCAGCCTCTATCCCTTGATTGTATCCACTTCTTCCCTTGATCATGTTTTGTCTATGGGCTCTATCCCACATGTATCTCTTTGGCATGCCCGTTTGGGCCATATGTCTTTGAAGGGAATGAAAATGCTTTCTAGTTTGCAGTACTTACCATCCCTTGATTATGCATGTTTTGATTCATGTGAGCATTGTCTTATGGCAAGCAGACTAGGTCTATGCATAAGAAGTCTGGTAGGCCACGCATGAGTGAGCCCTTGGCATTGGTACATTCGGATGTCTATGGACCCATGCCTTGTCAGTCTATGGGTGGTGCAAAGTATTTTGTTACGTTCATAGATGATTTTTCAGGAAAATTTTGGGCTTATCCCGTTAAGCTAAAATCCGATGTCTTGGTTGTGTTTTAGAGATGGCTTGCATTGGTTGAGAACCAGTCTAGGTATAGGCTAAAATGCCTAAGAACAGATAATGAGGGTGAGTATGTCTCACGTGATTTTGAGCAGTTATGTGATGAGAGGGGTATTAAGCGTTAGTTGACCGCCCCCTACACCCCCCCAAAATGGTTTGGCTGAGCGGATGAATAGAACCATCCAGGAGAGTGTACGCAATATGCTTAGCCATGCAGGCCTACCACAGAGCTTTTGGCTTGAGCGGATGAATAGAACCATCCAGGAGCGTGTATGCAGTATGCTTAGCCATGGAGGCCTACCATAGAGCTTTTGGGCTGAGGCAGTTAGTACAGATGTGCATGTCATAAAAAGATCACCTTCTAGTGGTTTGGATTTCTAAGTTGTAGAGGAGGTATGGACTGGAAAACCTCCCTCTTATGCGCATCTCCGTGTCTTTGGATGTGAGGCATTTTCCATGTGCCCAGGGACAAGAGAAGTAAGCTGGATCCTAAGAGTGTCAAATGAATTTTCCTTAGACATGGGGATGCATGTGAGATGGGTTACCATCTCTGGGATCCGTAGGCGCGGAAAGTCATCCGCATTCATGATGTAGTCTTCCACGAAGACAAGATGCATAGGCAGCCTGAGAGAGTTGTTGAGATCCACAGGGTCATATTTCAAGAGGAGTCGAGAGCTCCTGCACAGCCAGTTGGACAGCCTATAGCTGCAGCAGCAGATGCTCATGGTCAGGGTGTTGGACAGGCAGCTGAGCAGGCAGTTGAGCCTGCTGTGAGAATGTCTACTAGAGACAGACGTCCACCTAATAGATTTCAGCCCTCGATGCATTATGTCTTGGTTATAGATGCAGGAGAGCCTCTCACTTATGATGAGGCTATGCACAGGGGTAACAGTCATATGCAGTCTGAGATAGACTCCTTGCATAAGAATGAGACTTGGGATTTGGTTTCCTTGCCTAAGGGCAAGAAGGCTTTGCCATGCAAGTGGATGTACAAGCTGAAAAGTACCCCTGGACACCCCAAGTCGTCATACAAGGCTAGATTGGTAGCAAAGGGTTTTAAGCAGGAGCATGGTGTAGACTTTGATGAGGTCTTTTCTCCTGTGGTTAAGATTACCACCCTATGCTTAGTCTTGGCTTTGGTTGCTCAGCTTGACTTGGATTTATACCAGATGGATGTCAAGACGGCTTTCTTACATGGGGACTTGCATGATGAGATTTATATGGATTAGCCTAAGGGCTTTGCAGAACTTGGCAGGGAGCACCTAGTGTGCAAATTGAAGAAAAGTCTTTATGGCTTGAAGCAGGCACCTAGGGAGTGGTATCATAAGTTTGATGCCTTTATGCAGTCACAGGGCTACAGTAGGAGTGCTATGGATCCGTGTCTTTACACGAAGAAAGCCCGTGATGGTTCTTTATTGATTTTGGTACTCTGTGTGGATGATATGATGATAGCAGGAAAAGCTCATGATGAGCTAGATTCTCTTAAGGCTCAGCTCAAGAAGAGCTTTAAGATGAAAGATCTAGGACAGGCCGCTCACATACTTGGTATGTGCATTAGACGCGACAGGCATCAGGGACTCCTCTACTTGTCACAGAGGGAGTACATTCATAAAGTCCTTGAGTGCTTTCGCATGCAGGACGTAAAGCCTATTGGATGTCCATTGCCTTCTTATGTGAAGGTATCACACAGGCTGATTGTCCGTAGACAGATGAGCAGAGGGCCGAGATGGCCAATATTCCCTATGCATCCACACTGGGCAGTCTTATGTATGCCATGATCACCACTCGTCCAGATATTGCCTTTGCAGTTGGTGTTGTGGCACACTATATGGCTACACCTGGCAAGAAGCATTGGGATGTCGTGAAGGGTATCATGAGGTACCTGAAGGGCACTACAAATATGTGCATATGCTATGGTAGCTAGGCTATAGGAGTCATGGGGTACACTAACTCTGATTATGCAAGACATGCAAATAGTAGGAAGTCCACTTCCGGCTATGTATTCACCTATGCTGGAGGTGCTGTTTCTTGGATGTCCAGGGTGCAAAAATGCACGGCCCTTTCTACTATAGAGGCCAAGTATGTTGTAGCCACCCACGGAGACTTGCAAGGAGGCCATTTTCCTGGGTCTTTTGGTTGTTGACCTTGGTATTAATGCTACCCCTACACTGCATTCGGATTCTATGAGTGCTATTCAGTTAACCAAGAATCCGGTCTTCCATGCAAAGATGAAACACATTGAGGTGAGGTATCACTTCATATGTGGGGTCATTGAGGACAAGTCTGTTGATCTTGTCAAGATCTTGACTGACCAGAATCCTACAGATCTGCTCAGAAAAGCCTCTCTACAGAGCACTTTGCCTTCCTCAAGAGGTTGATGGGCGTGGGATGAGATGATATATTTCCTCATCCTATTGTACATGTGTACATGTTGTACTGTCTTTTTTCTTTTTCTTTTCACTCCTCACTAGGGCAGATTTGCCTTTAAGTGGGAGGTTGTTGGGGGTAAAGGCGCCTCTGCCTAGCCGCCCATGTATTACTACATTGACAATCATCGCCACTGCACACTGCAGGTGGCAGGCGCCCGTCACCATCACTTTATTCTTTATTCTTTTAGTGACAGTTTGAATAAAGGAAGGACTGATCACACATTATGACTGTTGGAGTTCCCATTTCTTGTCTCTCTCTTTCTTGCTCTTGCTCTCCCGCCATATTTGTCGAGTGGAAGCTTCGATCCTTCTCACCTTTCACCATAAATAGTCCATTAGAGGGGGAAGCTCGAGTGCTCCCCTTCTCCCAGTAAATCAGCCCACGTCAAGTGGAGTTATAGTCACATCATTGCAAACTTCTACAACAAATCCAATCGTCATTATGTTGCAACATATTGCAAATCCTACAGGAATGGTGAATTTGACAAGTTTAGGGTTCCCTCTACCCATCTTTAATGGGTTAGCAGAGGAGGATGCAGAGCTTTATATCAATGAGTTCTAGAAACTCATGTTTAATTGTCAAATTCAGGACGAGGGACATCTAATGATGTTCTTTAATACGACCCTAAAAGAGAGGATGCAATGTGGTATCATGACTTAGAAGTAGGTACCATAACCATGATCGATCTATTCTTTGTGGCCTTTTATAGGGAATTTTCTTTTGAGAGAGGTGGAAAATCTTGGCTATGTGTTCTTAATGTGACACATCAAGAACGCATGAAAATGCTAGAGCATATGCCAAGAAGATGAAAGAGTTCTTTCACAAGTTGTACGCCTATACTCCTATTCAACTTGCTACCCAATTGTAATACTTTCCAAGTGCATTTGACTAGTGTCCCTCTAGCAAACATAGATACTACTATAACCCAAGTAGAGAAAATAGAGTCCTGCTTACAAGTAGCCAATGCATTGAGGGAAAATTTAAACTCAAGTCTTAGTCCTGGAAGTAATTTGGGATTAGTTGGTGGAGATCGAGGTGCAATCATTCCCCTTCTGACCAACTAGAATGGTAGAGGAATCGTGATGTAGAATGTGCCGTCTAAATGTCTCTATGCCAACAGTGAGCCAGAGAGCTCCTTTTGTAAATGAAGGGTTAGTCCAGGTAGCAGCATCTTTGCAAGTTGTGCCACCTAGTGAGAGGGTAGCTCGTGAAGCCATTGGTTATGAATCCTCTACATCAAACATTGTGGAGGAAATAAAAAAATATGATGAAACGTTATTCAAATATGATTGATGAGTAATACTTCTAGATCACCATAGCTACTAATTATTTAAATTGTTAGAAAAATATAATGGGTAAGAAAGCCTGATGATGGGGGTCCATTAGATTTAGTTATAAGTGATATGGTAGGCAGCATTTTTCTCGTAATTGTTCTAATTCAAATGTGATATATGCGAGAAGTCTGGTCATTTAGCGACTACCTAGTTGGAGTGGGGTTAGTTTTCTCTAGCAAGATAGTCAGCAACTTGGGCATGTGAAGCATCGTGTGAATAACGAGAATGCTAAAGAAGAGGGCCCTAAGAAAATTTTGCAAAGGTATAAAGTCACACCCAAGGAAATGCCTAGTGCGGTAAGTTTGATTGAAAGTCTATCAATTAGTGAGATTTTATCTCTTAAAAATATTAGGATAGTAACTAGGGGTCAAAAATTGAAAGACACTCAGAAAGATAGCCCTAGTACAAGCAAAGTTAACCCTAAACCTAGTAGAGATTATAAGAAAGTGTTGGATGCCCAAGTGGGTCCTCTTAAAAATGATGTTGCTTTAGTGGAGCCTGTGGTCAAAAGAAAATGTAAATCAAAGGAAAAGTAGGGACTAAGATTATCAAGAACCCAAAAGAGCAGTTGGTGTAGAAAGAGAAGAGAGTAGTGGCAAACTTCCGTGAGTTTGACCTAGAAAATATGCTTTGTGAAGTCAAACTGGATGTGAATCTGCTACAACTAATCCAATGTTCATATCGAATGTTCATAGAAGTTTAAGAAAATCCTATGAACATGTTATGTCATTGAACCTTTTAGTGTCCATCGAGTGGGTAGTGAATGGTGGGATCATGTAGAGAAGCACTACCCTAGGTTGCTGGCATATATTGATGGAATCTTGACAAATAACATGGTGGTGGACCTTAGCTCGAATGTAAATATTATGAGTATGGATTTATTGGAGAGGCAGGGTCTACCAATCCAAAAGGATGTCACAATGGTATAAGAAATGGCTAATGATAGCCTAAGACAACCAGAAAGAATGGTAACACAAGTACATGTGATGCTTGCTAACATTGAGTATATTTTTGACTTCCATGTTATCCGATTTGCTGGGAGGCCAAGCTATCAATTGTTGCTTGGAAATGCATAGATATTGCATTCTGATTGTTTGGTGGATATCCCAGTTGGTCGACTAATTTTTGGGCATGGATTAAAAAGAATAACTCGAGATGCATACCCTAAGCGCCCATTGGATGAAACAACATTATCTCCCACTACAAAATGGGAGGCAGTCAAGAGAACTTTAGTTGTTGGAACTTCGAGTTCTAGTGATTTTGAAGAGGGTTCTACCACTAAGGAGATTTATCAAGTATGTTTAAATGAGCCAATAGAGACAAAGGATAGGATTCATGATGCTAATGTGATAGAGATAGATCTTGGGACTCCCAATGATCCCCACTCCATTAAGCTCAACACTATGTTATCTATCGATGAGCATGTAGATTATGTAGCACTCCTACGAGAGTTTAGGGATATATTTGCACGGAGTTATGAAAAACTGAAGGGGATTCCTCCCTCAGTTGATATGCATATGATCTATTGGTCTGGTCTTTCTATTTGAACATATAGAATTGTGTTCACTTGTAGTAATAAGGAAGAAAAAAATAATCAAATAAGCCTGTGTGTTGATTTCAAGGAATTGAACATGTAAATGGTGAAGGACTATTACCCTCTTCCTTTTAGCGATCAGATTTTGGATTAGTTGGCAAGGTGAGAGATGTACTCTTTCATGGACTATTTTACGCATTATAATGAGATGGCCATTGCTGAAGAGGATAAGTTAAAGATGACATTTATTATAATTTTTGGTACTTTTGTGTACCATGTGATGGCTTTTGGCCTATGTAATGATCCTGGGTCTTGACAAAGAACGACTAATAAGACATTTTCCAATATATTCCTTGAAGAGCTAAAGGTTTTCATAGATGATTTGGGAGTGGCTACCTTGACCCATCATAAATGTTTGATTGTTCTACACACATGCTTTGAGCGCTATCGTGGGTCTTGACAAAGAATGACTAATAAGACATTTGCCAATATATTCCTTGAAGAGCTAAAGGTTTTCATAGATGATTTGGGAGTGGCTACCTTAACCCGTCATAAATGTTTGATTGTTCTACATGCATGCTTTGAGCACTATCGTGAGTATTTCATAGTATTGAATCCTCAAAAGTGTGTATTCGGGGTGCCTTATGGTTTGTTATTAGGTCATGTTGTGAGTGCGGCTAGTATTGCCACCGAACCTAAAAAGGTGGTTGTTATTATGGACTTAAGCCCACCCACTTTCCCTAGGGAAGTTCACAATTTTGTTTCATCCATGGGTTACCATCATCGATTCATTAATGCATTGGCCAATGATTCATTACACTTGATGAATCTTTTATCTCATAGCCATGGTTTTTAATGGATAGAAGCATGTAAAGTGGCATTTGAAGATGTTAATATGAAATTATCCAAAGCGCTATTTTTAAAAGCTCCAAAAAAGGGTGAGATTTTCTATATATTCATAGCTATGACAAGGCATAGTATTAGTTGTTGCCTAACTTGAATTTGAGATACAACTTTATCATCCTATTGTGTTCGCAAGCCGAAAGTTGGAAATTTCAAAGCTTCGTTACAGATATTTTGAGAAGGTTTTCTTGGCTATGGTATTTGCCACTAAGAAGTTCAGATACTATATTCTTTATAAAAAGGCAGTGTTTTTTGCCAAGACAAAGGGACTACACCTATCATTCAACAAGCTTCAACCCCCTGATCACCTAGCCAAGTGATTGATTTCTTTTGACTATGAGATTAGGAGCCAGCTACCAAAACTATAGGGTATTGTAGAGTGCCTAGTATATTTTAGTGAGCCTAAGAAAGAGTAGGCTGATATTAGTGATTGCCAGGATTTATGCAAGATTGACATAGCCTCTATTCCGACATGATATGTATCTATTACGCATTACCTATCAACATGAAACCCAATAGAAACTCTTTGTAAATCCAAGAAGAGGAAGATTAAGCAAAAAGAACCTTGACTTTTAATAATAGCAGGTGTTTTATATAGAAAAGGTGGGAATGAGATCTATCACCATTATGTGGTGCCTAATGAGGTACCCTTTATTCTAGAGAAATTTCATAAAATGGACAAGCAGAGAGTACTAATAAACAGCTTATAGGGCTTTTATCCAACAGTGTATCTAAGGGTAAGTGCGACTGAGACAAGAAAAAACCAAAGCAATAGCACCTTAAAGTAACTTAATGTTTATTTCCTAGGCATGATGATTTTAGTGTGCCTTAATTTGTTTTAAGATAACTTAGTAGATGTTAGTGATATCAAAGTGGTTATTAAAATGATGGTAGCTACCACATGGGAACAAATAGTAAGGTTGTGATTAAACTTTTAAAATTGACTACTTAGTAAAGCCACACGCTTAAACACTGCTTTTTTTTGGGAGATTGGTCAGCCCAAAAATCACGTATTATTTCATCAATATGTGGGGCACATGATTATTTCTTAATTTCTAGTTGCCATTAGATGTAGTAAGGACTTTATGAGATTGATTATTACTAGGTAAAGGATCTAGTAGATTGATCAAATTTGCCTCAGATAAATAAACCAGTTAAAAGAAAGCAACTTTAAGCAATAAGGCAAACAAACTAAAAAGAATAAACTTTACATACATTCAGATGTCAAACCTTTTCAAAATGTGCACATCTAAAGAAACTCCTTTACATACATGTAGATGTCAAACCTTTTCAAAATTGTAATGAACCGGGCATACAGGAAAATACCAATCACACTAACGGTATAAAAGGTGTAAGAGTAAACCCTCAAGCATCATGGAATTATCAAGAAATATCTCTTCCATCTCTCTTCAGCTCTCATAGCTTCTCCTTCTTCCTCCCTCTTTCTCTCTCTCTCTCTCTCTTCTTCATGTCTTTCTCTCTCCTCTTCTTCTTCTCCTATAGTCCTCTTTCTTCTCTCCCTTAGTTCGGCTGGCTAGGTCTTCTTCATTACAGTTCGTATCAGAGCACCGGTCTTTGATCCTACTTCTCTCTCTCCTCCCTCTAGTTTTAGTTTCTTTTTAGTTCAGGAACCCTAGTTACTCAGGTGCACAAGTACATCAGGACAGGTACAACATTGAAAGACCACAGGAATCAAGGAGTACCAGAGATGGTAGCCTTCTTGGAGTTTTCACAGAAGCTTTGGACATATGTAGAAGTAAGCCACCAAACTGATCGTAGAGTTCCCTTTTCTGTGGATCGCTTAAGATTTCATAGGCTTGAGCCAAATCCTTGAGCTTCTCTGGATGGCCTCCTTTATCCAGATGATTCTTGATGGCCTCTTTACGATAAGCCTTCTTCACCTCATCGGCGGAGGCATTCTTTGAGGCACCGAGGACTTTGTAGTAACGGATATTCGTACCTGCACAATCTTCTATAGCATCCTATATAAAGTACACTCCATGTCAGTAATCTGTAGTGTTCAATTCTGGAGCCAAACCTAAGAAAGTCCCTTCCCATTCACGTACTATAGAGAGATCCCCTTCCCCTACCCCAGCAGTAGTAGAGAGAGCCCCTTTCCCTACCTCACCTTTGCCTCTCTCTCTGCTTGAACAGCAACCTTGCAGGCACTCTCTTTTAGTTGGATTTGGGATTGCAAATCGGCTTGTCTCTCATCACCAGCTGCAAGTTTGGCCTCAAGAGCTCCAATCTTCTGAGATGCCTCCCTAGATTGCCTCTCAACTACGACCTTGGCTTCTTTTTTGACTACTTTGGCCTTCTTCTGAGCTTCAAGAGCTGCATCCTCTACTACAAGTAGGTTTAGAATTTGTTGGGATGCCTCCTCCAGATTCTCTTTCAGCTTGGTTGTCTCCCCATCCTTTGCTTTGGCATGTACCTCCACTTGGAGGATGGCATTATGTGTAGCTACAAGTTCACACTCCAAAGCCTTGATTCTTGACTGAAGGTCACTCTATTTTGCTGATTCATAGCCCCGAGTTATCTCTCTAGAGATGATATCTGATCACAAAGTTCTCGAAGGTTACTGTGCAGCTTCTCTGTCTCCTCAGTCTTCTTAGACAAAATCTTCTCAAATGTGTCCTTGGCCATAATGGATGTCTCTTGTGCAGCAAAATTTTCATGTTGAGGTGATTTTAGTTGGAATTCAAGCTCCTTAGAGAGAGCCCCTTCCCCTACCCCACCTTCCTCTTCCCCTTCGTCACCTTCTCCAGCAGCATCAGTGCGACCATCACCTAGAGAGAGATTTGATGCTCTTCCTGCTCCCCCCTAGCTCCCTTCAAATTCTTGTTCTGGGAGCCTTGGGAGCAGCCACAAGCTTCAACAAGTGCGAGCCACAAGACATTGAAGGCTCCATATGACCACGAGCTGCAAGAAGGAGGACAACCATGAATTCCCTGGAGTGGGCAACCACTACCTCTTCCCCAAGCTTAATCAAGGTATGTCTCATGGTTCTTGGTCTCTCTTCTCCAACCACTTGTTGCTGAGCCCAACCTCTTTCTTGGAGAGATTAAACAATTACATGAATTCTTGTTTAGGCTGAAGCTAGGGATTACCAATTGATTTCCTTCTTCCATTATACACCTCATGAAATGCATGCATGACTGAGTACACTCCTAATTTACATGATTTCTTGCTTAGGCTGAAGCTATGGATCACCTATTGATTGCCTTTTTCCATTATGCACTTCTTGAAATGCATGCATGATTGAGCACACTTCAAATTTATTTCCTACTCCTAACCCATAACTGTCTCTTGGTCTTGATTCTTGATCATTAAGCCAAAAATTGTAAGGGTAAGTGATGCAGTCAATGAGTCACTGATTTGCAGAGGTAACCCCTTTCCCCATCCCATTTTCCTTATTGATTATGCATATCATGACAGGTCCAATCCTCAATTTGTAAATGCATATCATGCTGGTTGCTTATTAATAAATGTTTGCCATGTATATTCGGAGTGAGGAAAAGTCCAATGCCAGGCGAGGTGGCAAGATAAAAGAGGAGTGATCCCCCTTTCCATCAAAGACCCTAAAGGGGTGCACAACCCAGCCCGAAGGGAACTTTGCCCACCTCTCGGTGATCCGGAGCCCAAAACTTGTTTGTAGGTGCAGGTACTCTAAATTGGTGGCCCAAGCCCCAATCATTGACATCCAAGCAGCTTGCACATGTATGGACAAAAAATGTATGACTTGTTGGATGTATGATGCACATATATTGGTAGAGAACATGTATGACTTGATGGATGTATGGTGGATATATGCAATGGGAGATACGTGTACCCTATCTCAGCTCTGAAAGGTCAATTACAACAAATTTTGCATATTTATTGTGAGAAATATTTTTGCATGTCCTCATAGAGGGGATCAAAGGCTTTGTTTTGAATCAAGAGGCTCGGCGAACAGAGCTTCCTAGCTCGAGATATTGCAGTTTTGTGACAGGGAGTCCGGTGGACTGCACCTAGTATGGCAATTTGTCATAAGGGTAAAACCAAGGCCCAGGAGGACTTCCAATGTGAGATAAGAGATTCCCATGCATCTATGAATGCTCCTAGATCCGACGAAGAGGATTGTGGAGACATGCTTGAAGAAGGTGCCCTTGAGACAGACCATTTTGCTATGATTAATGACACACTATGCCAACATGAGACCCATCATACTGAGCGGCATTGAGAGCTAGAACACCTCCATAGGGAGATGGAAAATTGCCAAGATAAACGTCATAGCAAGATGATGGCTAAGATGGAGTGCATGGGCACCCTCATCTCCAACCCTCTCACCCTCCTTAGCTCAACCCAAGGAGCATGGTCCTCCTCGTGAGACCAACCACCCTCACCCCTTAGAGACGGGACGTGGCCAGCAAGGTTTTGGTAGCACCCATGATTTTCCCCATAGCACCTATGAGTTGGGTGAGCCCTCTATGCAACAGGATGAACCCATCCTCCCCTCACCCATGACGAACCCTTCCATCCCATCCTTGGGACAGCAGCTCCCCCATAGTGGAAGCTATAAGCAAGGGCAAAATGCAAATTCTAGGCAGCATAGTATGCAGGGTGCACATGGGCAGCGTGCACATGGTAATGGGCAGCATGCACATGGCAGTTTTGGGCAGCAAGGCCCCAATGTTCAGTTTGGTTTGCATGTATTGCATGTGCATCATGGAAATTTTGGGTAGCAAGGCCCTAATGTAGGTGCACATGGGCAGCATGGAAATTTTGGGCAACAAGGCCCTGATAATCAATTTGGCCCACATGTAATGCATGGGCAGCATGGCACCCAAGGACATTTTGGTCAGCAAGGCATGTATGGGTAGCAAGGTATATATGGACAGCATGCAGCACATGGCATGCATGGGCAGCAGGGACCAAATGAAATACGTGACAATATTGTCTTTACTAAATTTAATGGGCAATCCTCATCCCCAGCTGAGTTAGAGGAATGGACCTCTAAACTCGAAGCCTGCTTCCTCATTTACCCCCATACTGATCAGGCCAAAATTGTATTTGCCTCCCTTCACTTGGAGGGCTTTGCGCACACATGATGGAGGTACATTCAAAGGGAAAACCAGTAGTTTCGTGATTGGGAAGATTTCAAGATGCACGTGGTTCAAGTTTTTGTCTCCCCGGTAGAGAAGGAACGTTGGCAAGGAAATAGTATCATTTTGACCAACGTAATCTCACCGTACGGGAGTATACTAACCAATTTATGAACCTATCCATGTATGTGGAAGCTGTTAGTGATGAGGCCAAACTGCATAAATACATTTATGGGTTGGATTCAAATCTCTTAGCTAATGTAATGGCTCAAAAGCCAGCCACCTTGTTTGACACCATAGAGTTGGCTGAACGGTATGGCAAGAAATACTGCTGCACTGAGGGCATGTAGCCCATTTCACGACAGCAAAGATACCCCACTAAGCAGCCCCCATATGTTGAAATTATCATAGCAACAATGCATTGAATGGAAGCCCCAAGATACCAACTTATCCCACTTTTAATGCTAAGAGAAAACATTGCAATTTTGGGACAACACCTCTACCAAAGGTAACACAAAGTATGCTGAAAGTAAGACTCGAAATTCCATAGGTTCGAATGGCCAAAGATTCATTTCCCTAGATGTTGTCAAGGACCAAAAGGCTAAGGGTTTATGCTTCAAGTGTGGGGATAACACGCGCAATCATGCATGCCAATGCCCATTTAAGAATGCCATTGTTAGGTTTAATAGCATGTATATGTTGGAAGATTTTTGATAGAGTGGATGAGGACCCACATGACACACCACCGATGATGACACATCCTAAAAATGCAGAATTTGAAGAGGATCTTGACCCCAATCAATTTTGTGATTCTCCGGATGGGTTCCCTTTTGACCCGGCGGTTGCCCCACATTTGGCTTGGTTGGAACTGATACTCTACCCCCCCCCCCCCCACTTACCCCCATATCAGTTTACTCAATCTACATGGATGCATGGACGGGTTCTAGGAGCCCGAGCACTCTCCAGGTACATGGAAACATTAATGGCAAGAATGGATATATCCTCATAGATAGTGGCAACACACACAGTTTTGTGAACAAATCCACCCTTGCCCATCTCACATGTATTCCTACTGAATTACAGCAACCTCTAAAAGTCCAAGTGGCTAACGAGAGTGAAGAGATAAGCACCCACGTCTACACACAAGTGCCTCTCAGGTTGACTGGAAATTATGCAGCAATGGTGGACCTAATTACACTTGATATGGGCCCCATGGATGTTGTCTTAGGATGTGATTGGCTAAAGTAGTTGGGGAAGATTTCTATGGACTTCTCTCAACTGTACATGGAGTTTGTGGTACATGGGCAGCTTGTACATTTGGAAGGCATCAAAGAAAATGCAGATTTTCAACTTATAATAGCAAGACAACTGAAAAAGGAATTTTAGAAGTGCTCACAGATCTTTGTTTTGCATTTGAATAAGGATGTTGAGGACCAGCACAATTCTTGGAAGAAAGATGCAGCATTAAAGGCACTCTTGGCTAAATATCGGGATCTCTTTCAACCCCCCACCACCCTCCCACCTAAGAGGCAATTAGACCACCCAATTGACTTGGAGGCCCATGCCAAACCAATAAATAAACCCTCATATCGACTTTCTAAATGTGAGCAAGAGGAACTAGCCAAGCAAGTCAGGTAGATCATTGAGATGGGATTCATCGAGCCTAGCTCTTCCCCTTATGCATCCCCGGTTCTATTAGTCAAGAAAAAGGATAGGTCCTTTCGAATCTGCATTGACTATCATGATCTCAATAAGATCACCATCAAAAACATGTATCCTATCCCTAGAATTGATGACTTGCTTGATGAGCTCAAGGGAGCCTGCTACTTCACTAAGATTGATTTGAGATCCGGCTACCACCAGATACGAATGAGAGAGGGCGATGAAGTTAAGACAAATTTTTGGACTGATCGTGACTTGTACCACTTCCTTGTCATGCCATTTGGGCTCACTAATACCCCTGCCACATTTCAGAGCCTCATGAATAAGATATTGCAACCATGGCTTTTCCATTTTGTGTTGGTATTCCTTGATGATATACTCATTTATAGTAAGTCACTGCATGATCATTTACACCATGTCAAGCAAGTTTTTGATATACTAAGAGAGCGTCAATTGTTTGCCAAGGAAAGCGCTTTTATGCAAACTGAGGTTGAGTTCTTCAGACACATCGTTAGTGAGAAAGGCATCCAAGCTGACCCTAAGAAAGTGTAGTGTCTTCAGGACTAGCACACCCCCACTAATACCACCTCATTGCATGGTTTTCTTGGTCTCTCCTCCTTTTATCGGAGATTTATCTGCCATTATGCCACAATTGTAGCACCATTGATGACTGATAGCCTGAAAAAAGAAGCCTTCTTTTGGGATGCCTGGCTAATCGTAGTTTTCAATAGCTGAAGGAATTACTTACCTCAGCCCCCATTCTTCTGTGCCCTAACTTCTCAAAAGAATTTACCATTTAGTGTGATGCTAGTGGATGGGGTATTGGTGCTATCTTGCTGCAAGAACATGGTGTGATAGCCTTTGAGAGCCACAAATTGGATGATAAAGAGAGACAGTTGCATGTCTATGATCAGGAGATGTTGGCAGTCATTCATGCTATTAAAAAGTGGCAGCACTACTTGTATGGCAGTAAATTCAAAGTGAAAAGTGACCACCGTGTGCTCAAATACTTCTTGACTCAGCCCAACTTAACTCCCCAGCAACGCAGATGGGTAGCCACCTTACAAAACTATGACTTTCAGATTACTCACACCCGTGGCAAGGATAATGTAGTGGCTGATGCACTCTCTCACATGTGGGCATGTAAGGTCTCATCTATCACTGAACTCCATCATGATTGGATAGAAGAACTCCAAGAGGCTTACTTGCTTGATGCTAAATTCAGCCCTCTTCTTCAGAAATTACAGCAAGGTGTTATGGATGCCAGCTCCCAATAACAGCTCCACAATGGTCTTATTTGGACACATGGCTGTATTGTGATTCCCCATGTCTCCCCTTTTACTCAATGCATCCTTGAAGAGATGCATTCTTCTCCAATTTCTGGTCACTTAGGAGTTTTTAAGACATATGACCACATTGCAAAAAGCTTCCATTGGAAAGGCCTATGGTGGGATGTTAAATACTTCGTGTCTAGATGTATGCATTGTCAACAAAATAAGGACAACACTCTTAAACTGGGTGGATTATTGCAGCCTTTGCCTATACCCAAGGGCAAATGGACCCAAATTATAATGGACTTCATCACCGGGTTGCCTACAACTAAGAAGGGCTGGAATAGCATCTATGTGGTAGTTTACCACCTCACTAAAGCAGCCCATTTCATCCCTATAAAATCACAGTTTACAGCATCTCAAGTTACCACTCAATTTATGGAGCATGTATTTAGGTTGCATCGATTGCCACATGTCATAGTGCATGACCGGGATACCAAATTTATGAGTGAATTTTGCCAGATAGTTTTTAGCTCCATGGGGACCACCGTCTACAACCTATCATCCCCAAACGGACGGGGCAGACTAAGCAGGTTAAGAAGTGGCTTGAGTGTTGAGATATCGAGCTCCACTCGTGATACACCAGGGTGACCGTTGTGTATTTATGTCACCGACTTGTCAGTTGCAGACGCAGTTGGTACACCGCCCATGAATAATAGCTACATGATAGCTATCCTTATCTACTCTAGCTTGTGGCTCAGTTAGTATGCCACCTTAGTTATTTGAGTTTGGTTTTGAGACCCATATATAGGGTTCTTCTATTTCTTTGTAAGAGAGTTCTTTTGGCTTACACAACTAAGAAGAGGAAAATTGTTTTCAACCTCCACCTTTGTGTGTATTCCCCCATTGTGCAAGCAAGAAAGCTACAAGTGAGACTCCTTCCTTCTCTCCCACAATCTTGACATGGTATCAGAGCCTTGTTCGTGGTAAGGAGCTTAAGAAAGCAAGCCAAGCTCGTGGTGTTCTGGTAAGAGGAGCAGTGTTGCTTTCATTTTCTATTTTGGGAGCAGATCTCTGCAGATAGCACAGCCGGAAAGTGCAGGAGTGCATTGTGAGACGCCCTTCGCGGTTTTTTTTATTTGAGGCCATTCCGGGGCCTGTTTTGGAGGCGGAAGTTTTCTGCACGCACTCAGGAAAAAGCCCAGTTTTATGCTGTGCGACCACTGTTCTACAGGTCGGTGAAAAGTTACCAAAGAAATTGCATCTTATGCTTGTGTGCAGAGACATTGGGAGTTACAGAATCATCCTTGGTTCCTGTTTATGCAAAATCGTCACTAGGAAGTGACTGTGTGGTCAAATACCACTTTCGCCAGTTTTGCAGATTTGCCCTTGTGAGGGTGAAGTTGTGTTCTTTGCAGTGACAGAATTTTTTGCAGTGTTCTGTAATGGCGTCTGATTCTCTCTCATAGATTGTCACTGAAAAGCTTGACAAGAACAACTTCCACGCATGGAAGTTTAGAATGACAAATTTCCTTATGGGAAAAGGATATTGGGAATTTGTTGCAGGAAATGAAGAAGAACCAGTTCTTCCTGATGTTCCCAATCAACAGCAAATGCAGGCATTTAAAGCATGGCATGAGAGAGCCAGGAAAGTTATGTACTGGTTGTCTATCAGCATTTCAGACTCTATGATTGTGCATATTCAGGATGCAAGTACGCCAAAGGAGGCATGGGATACTTTGTCAAAAATGTATAGCACAAATACGCAAGCCAGGAAAATGCAGCTCAAGCAAGAGTTGCATAATGTGCAAAGAGAAAATATGAGCATCAATGACTACCACATGAAGGTGAAGAAGATTGCAGATGCACTTGCTTCCATTGGGTCGCCAGTGGAAGATGATGATTTAGTTTCTGTGACCTTGAATGGTTTAGGAAAGGATTATGCATAGTTCCGAACATCCATTTCCCTCCGTGAAAGATTTCTTGATTTTGAGGAGTTGATTGCTCTTCTAATTTCTAAGGAGTAGAGAAATGGTGGTGCATCTTCTTCAGGAGGAACTTCAAAAGAAGCTGTCTTCTACTCAAATGCTGGAAGAGGTAGAGGCAGAGGTAGAGGAGGCCGATCTGGAGGCCGTGGTAGAAATCAAAATATGCAGCAAACTCAAGAAAACCAGTCCTATGGAGGAGGACGTGGTAACTCTAGAGGCAGGGGGAGCCAATGGCAAAGAGGCCAAAATGCAAACAGTAATGTTGAATGCTACTACTGTGGTAAAATGGGTCATATGGCTAAAGACTGCTATAAAAAGCAGAATGACATCATGAATGGAAAACTGCAACAAGAAAATTATGCATCTTCTAGTAGACAGGGTGATGACAGAAATGAGCATTTGTTTATGGTGCAGCACATGAACAATTCTGTGACAAGTGCAGAAGAAAGCAATGATGTATGGTATGTTGACTCAGGTGCATCAAACCATATGACAGGTCATGCAGAATGGATGGAGGATGCAAGGAAAATGGAAAAACCAGGATTTGTGGAGACTGGTGATGATACTGCACATCCTATTGTGCAGATTGGAAAAATTCCTTTGTCTATGCAGGATGGGAAAAAGAAATACCTGTCCGATGTATTTTATGTCCCGAATATCACCAAGAATTTGGTTTCTGTTGGTCAAATGGTTGAGCAGGGCTTGCAGGTTAGATTTAATCCTCATGGATGCTTTGTTGAGGATATGAAAAATAAAGGTCGCTTGATAGCAAAAGGAAAGAAGAAGGGTAGAATGTTTACATTGGATGCAGACATGTCTGAATTGAGTGCAGCAATGTTTGCAGATGGGACCGGTGTAGTTGCAGATATTGATATCTGGCATAAACGCATTGGTCATGTTAATGTACAGCGACTTAAATCAATGCAGGCCCAAAATATTGTTGCAGGATTGCCCAAATTCAAGGTTGCAGAAATGCATAAGGTATGTGAAGCCTGTCAGTTTGGAAAACAGGCAAGGAAACCATTTCCTAGACATGTTCAAGAGAGTGAGAAGCCATTGGAATTAATCCACTCTGATGTGTGGACTACTAAAGCTGCATCTCTTGGAGGCTGTCATTATTTTGTCACTTTTATTGATGACTATAGCAGAAAAGTTTGGGTGTATTTTATGAAAAAGAAAAGTGAAGTTTTTGGGCATTTCAAAACTCTTAAAGCTATGGTTGAAAAAGAAACAGGCCTGCAGATAAAATGCCTAAGGTCAGATGGAGGGGGAGAGTACCTCTCAAATGAGTTTGCAAGGTTCCTGCAGGAGCATGGCATAAAGCAGCAATATTCATGCAGTTATACCCCACAACAAAATGGAATTGCAGAAAGGAAAAACAGGCATATTGGAGAGGTATCTCGTGCCATGCTCAATGAAAAAGACTTGCCAGATTTTTATTGGGCTGAAGCAATTGCTACAACAGTCTACATAATGAACAGGACTCCCACTGCAGCAATACATGGAATGACTCCAGAGGAGAGGTATACTGGTAGGAAACCAGATATTTCTCATTTGAAAATTTTTGGTTGCATTACCTATGTACATGTGCCAGATGAGTTGAGATCCAAGTTGGATCCAAAAGCTGAGAAGTGCATCTTTATTGGTTACTCTCTGCAGCAAAAAGGGTATAGATGCTATAACCCTTCTACTCGTAAGTTTATAGTGAGCAGAGATGATGTTTTTGATGAGATGAGTAGCTGGTATAAACCAGTAAATGTGATTGATGATGTAGATGCACAAAATGGTAATGCTGCACAGAATTCACATCAACAGTCACAAAATATTAGTGGACCTGGAGCGTCCTCTAGCAGTGGTTCACATTCTTCGCCATGGACAGGCAGATTGAGATCAGGAGAATCTTCTCAAAGCAATGCAGATAGTGGTATGCAGGTATCACGAAAAGGAAAAGTGAAGATAGATCAGCCCATGTTTGATGTGAAT